>NW_028261382.1:103007192-103032192 GCF_051295495.1 Thamnophis sirtalis | reverse complement strand
CTAACCAACTAACAACCTACCCAGTAACTAAAGAACAAGCCGTTTTCCCCTTCTTTTGCCTTGCAAGAGCTTAATGTACTATTCATTAGTAGAGAAGCCCAGGTAATTGGTTCTGCCGAGAATTTCATATTCATCTGATGGATAATGGAGTTACTTCGCAAATTGATTTCATTTAAAGTTATTTAGGGGTTTTTATTTTTAGCATTTGCTTTGTTTACTGTGTTTTTAAAAATCTGTCTGTCGGTGTTGGAAGAACCAGGACAACACGCTAAATTCTAACTAAGCTGATTTTTTAAAAAATAGAATTTATTTTTATTTTCAAAACAAACACATAAAATCTTCCTTCTTTACATACTGTAGAAAGTGTATCAGTTGGTTACAAAAGGCTTGCGTGCATCTCTTCCACCGTCGTCAAGCATAATTCATATTAACCCAAGTATTTTAACTCAGATATTTACACATGTTACCCTTATACCTCCATTTTTATTTGACTATAATTGTTTAAATGTCCTTCATCATAAAGTATACCAAGATTTAATACACAACCACATACTGGCATTTCATTTAATATTTCTAAAATCCTCCAGTGAATCCTTATATCCTATTCCAGCTAAACAACCATAATATTTAATAACAAACTTTTCTAATCCTCCTTTCCAAATCATTGTTTGCAATTTTCATCTAGTTTCCTTATAGTGTACTCATACATATATATCAGGGGTGGGTTTCAACCGGTTTGCGGCGGTCCCTGCGATCCGGTTGGTCGCCGAACCCGGAAGTAAGTAACTTCCGGGAACGGCGAAGCCCCCCCCCTGCACCCGCGTGCTCGCGCGCGCCCGCACCCACTCCTTACCCGGTTTTGCTGAATTCTGCGCTTCCACGCATGCGCAGGACGCATACAGCGCCTGCGCGATCCTCCAGGAGCAGCTGGAGCATCGCACAGATGCTAGTACGCATGCGTGCGCCGCGCATGTGCACGCACGCACCGCACGCGTGTGCGAGGATGCCGCCGGCCTCGTTCCAACCGAACCGGTTGGAACGGGGCGAGAAACCCACCCCTGATATATATATACATACATACATACATACATACATACATACATACATACATACATACATACACACACACACACACACACACACACACACACACACACACACATATATATATATGTTATATTTATGCTGATAAATAAATAAAGGGAGACTAGTATAGATCTATTTCAAGCTATTTAGCTCTCATCAGCTAGCCATACCCAAGTTTGGGAATCGAACCTGTGCTCTATTGCCTCCAGGCAGGGAGTTAACCATTTGAGCTACAGAGAACGACTCCTTATCAGCCAGCCAGGGTGGGAGGTATATACTTAAAGTCACAACCCCTGGTATGCCCAAGTATGGGAGGAAGGTCACACTTCCACTCTCTGTCATTAGGCTCGTCACAAGAGACCATATATATATATAGTCATCATTATCCCTCCTTTATTTTATATCCTTTACCATAACATTTTCCCCCTAATAATCAAAACTTAACTGTTTCTAACTTAATTCTCCCATCTAAACAAACTCATTCCAAGTCGGAACACCCTGACTATCATCCTAAAGTCCTCAAACCTTCTGCTTAATCATTTTCAGGCATTCATTTGACGGAGAACTCAAAGGAAGGATGACATTAGCTTAATCAGGCTTAATAATGGAAACAAAAATGCATTTGCTTCTATTAACACGTACCGCAATAGGCTGAGGAAACATTTTCCATATTTGTTTCTGCATCCCTGAAGTATTCCTGGGTGAGCATGAGCGAAGAGAAGCATCAGAGCAACAAAATCTATTTCCTGCAGGTGAGATTAAATGTCCAGCAATGGCCCAAAAAGATTTGAAAAGACAATACTGGGAGAATATCGAAGGATGACAATAGAGAGAGTCCCTGCATCAACCCTGAAGCTGTCCCACCTGAGGCCATTTTCATGCTTCAGGGCTTCCACAACTGGAGCTGGGAGATAGGGAGGGGGCAGCACCAGGGACCCCCTGAGATGTCTTTATTGGATACAATCATTTGGGCAGTTCTGCTATGGAACCAGGATCCAGGCCAGGGTTCTTCATTTCAACAACTTTAACATATGTGGAATTCTCAGAGTTTGAAGTCTACCTGATTTGAAGTTGTTGAGATGGAATAAGCGAAGTAAGAGTTGGAAGGAACCTTGGAGGTCTTCTAGTCCAAGACCCTGCTCAGGCAGGAAACCCTATATCTTCAGAAAAATGGTTGTCCAATCTCTTCTTCGAACCACCAGTGATGAGCATCCAAAACTTCTGAAGGGAAACCATCCCATTGATTAATTTGTTATAACTGTCAGGAAATTTCTCCTTGGTTCTAGGTTGCTTCTCTCCTTGATTAATTTCCAACAGTTGCTTCTTGTTATGTCTTTAGGTGCTTTGGGAGAATAGGTTGACCTCCCTTCTTCCTTCTGGCAAGCCCATTAAATTGTGAAGTTTCCAAAAGCTGACCTAATTAATTTACGAGCGTCGAAACAAAGTTCAAAAGAAATCCAGTCATTTATTAGGATCAACATTTTGGCATGTTCCTCTGCGGAGCTGAAACTGATATCTGTTTAATGGTCTTTGCACTTTACCCCTATCTCTCCCCTCCCTCAGTCTGTGTCATAAATCATATCCACCAACGAGTTTGTAGAAATATGAGATTCGGCTCTTGCTGAAGGTATGCATGGAATCCTCCCTCCAATGTCAACTTGATAATAGTCAACGAACACCTTAGATATTGTAGAAACTTTGGTGAGCCCATAATTGGCAATCTTCCTCCCCCAGCTTTCTCCTTAGCTCTGGCCTTTCACCCCTGTTTGCTACGAGTGATTTCATATTTCAGCATATATTTTCTGCCTTTCTTTGTCCTGGGTGACTCATGCATAGGCCAGCTTAGAGACACTTAATGCAAATCGACAAGGACTCCATTTTGATTCGTGTATCTGCCTTCAGTTTCCTTGGGCTCTTGATAGAAAGGTGGATTTTTTTTCCTTTCAAAATTGTTGGGAAATTGTTGGTTTTGTTAAGACTGGAATTCTTAATTTTTATGGGGGATTTAGTTATGCATTTGCACACATAGGACTGAGATTCAGGGCCAGATTTAGATGAAAAGAGGCCCTAGGCTATTCCACTTATGAGGCCCTTTCACCTCCCATTTTTAAGTTTGTAAATTGCATGAGAGACAATAAAATACATCATTACTGTGATATATATCAATATATATCAATATATATAGCTGGCCTCCCCGACGGAGGGCAGCTCTGCTCTGCGGCAAAGGCAGCGAGGCCAGCCGCCTCCCCTGCTGTGCTCAGCTGCCCGGCTCGGCCCCCTCGCCCTCACCTGCCTGGCCGCTGGTGGGCTCCGCGTCAACGGGGCGGCTACTGGGAGCAGCCGCGCCTCTCGCCCGACCACCGGTTCCGGGAACGTGGGCGGGCTCCCCAACTGCCGTGGCGCTGGAACGATCTTAACCAATACATTTTCATGTTTGTTTATTAGTCCTATGCGTAGAATTTCTCCTTATTTTCGGTTCAGTGTTTTAGTGTTCACTGTTTTTAGAATAGTGTAATTTTAATTTTGCTAACAATTTGAATGTAGGCCCCTCTTGATCTTGAGGCCCTAGGCTGAAGCCTAGTTAGCCTATAGGAAAATCCAGCCCTACTGAGATTTCTCTAGGAATGTTCACTTAGGTATAATCAAAGGACTCAACTTGGGAACTAAAGGTACAATGGAAAGTTCAACCAAGTTTTATGTGGTTCACACATATCACATAAATTTTTAAAAAAAACCTAGCAGGGTGTCAGTCCTAACTTGATAGCTTTTTTTTGACCATCCTGGTTCTCACACTATCCTATACCATTTCTTATAAAATAAACCAATAACTCTAGATGTACATATCGATCCCAGTTAACATGTAGCAATTAAGCAATTATATTTGGAAGAGTTAGCAGCAAAAGGAAGTCAGACCATCAAAGCTGATCATGGGGGGTGGGGCGGGGAGCGATCCAACCAACCATCAGCTGCTTGTGCTAATCAGGCTGTGCTGATTGAAACCGTCACACGCTTTGCTGCGAGGAGGCAAATTGCTGGGAGGCAGAGGTAGATTTTTTCCCCTTGTACTAATCAGGCTAAACTGAAACTGAAACAGGCTGATTGCTGTTTGCTGCAAGGAGGCAAATTGCTGGGAGGCAGAGGTAGATTTTTTTTCTTGTGTTCCTCCCAAAAAGCTAGTTGCATCTTATACTTCAGAGTGTCTTATACTCCGAAAAAATACGGTAACTACCAATTCCAGTTTCTAGTCCAAGGCAGAAACATCACACCCATCCTCATTTTTAGTTATTTTTTTAGTATTTTATTAAGGATTTATATGCCGCCCTTTTCCCTGAGGGGACTCAGGGCGGCTTACAACAATGAAGGGAAGGGAGTGCAAGACAAGACTTGAAAAAAAGAATCGTGATTAAAAGAAATTAAACCATAAAAATACAACATTCACTCAACATTCGGGCGGGGTGAGAAATAATCCTATCCCCAGGCCTGACGGGATAGCCAGATCTTGAGGGCTGTGCGGAAGGCCTGGACTGTGGTGAGGGTACGGATCTCCACGGGGAGGTTGTTCCATAATGTCGGAGCTGCAACAGAGAAGGCTCTCCTCCGCGTAGTCGCCAGTCGGCACTGACTGGCGGATGGAATTCGGAGGAGGCCTACTCTGTGCGATCTGATGGGACGCAGGGAGGTGATTGGCAGGAGGCGGTCTCTCAAATAGTCAGATCCACTACCATGGAGCGCTTTATAGGTAGTAAGTAAGACCTTGAAGTAAGACCTCATCACTTTCTCATTCCTATTGTTCTTTAACATATTGTCAGGTCTCAAGAATCACATGGAGTGACTTAAATATAGTTTACTTTATTATACCGATTGACAGAATCTTGCCAGACTATAGATATACTCTGGGAATAGCTAAGGAGAAGCTGTTTTAATTGTCCTTCTGCTGACCAAATTTTTTAAACTTTTCCCCTGAACGCGGCCTCTCTCTCCTGGGAATTCAGACTACACATATCTCTAGTAATGATTGTCCGATAGTGGAAGTTAAGGTTAGATTTGGTGAGTTGAAGAACTTTTGGACTCCAACAGGGGGTCGACCTATATTTTCGAGAGCACCTGAGACAAGAAGTAACGGATGGAAAGCTCATCATGGAGAGATTCAACCTAGAAATGAGAAATTTCCTGACAATGAGAGAAATTGATCGGTGGAAGGACTTGCCTCCAGAGATTGTGGGTGCTCCATCACTGGGAAGTTGTCAAGAAGAGATTGGACAGCCATTTATCCAGAGTAGAATAGAATAGAATAGAATAGAATAGAATAGAATAACAAAGTTGGAAGGGACCTTAGAGGTTTTCTAGTCCAGCCCCATGCCTAGGCAGGAAACTCTACACCATTTGAGACAAATGGCTATCCAACATCTTCTTAAAAACTTTCAGTGTTGGAGCATTCACAACCTCTGGAGGCAAATTCCGGTCCACTGGTTAATTGTTCTAACTTTCAGGAAATTCCTCCTCAGTTCTGAATTGCTTCTCTCCTTGTTTAGTTTCCACCCATTGTTTCTTGTTCTACTCTCAGGTGCTTTGGGGAATAGTGACTCCCTCTTCTTTGGGGCAACCCCTGAGATATTGGAACGCTGCTATCATGTCTCTCCTAGCCCTTCTTTTCATTAAACTAGACATACCCAGTTCCTGCCACTGTTCTTCATGGTATGTTTTAGCCTCCAGTCCCCTAATCCTCTTTGTTGCTCTTCTCTGCACTCTTTCTAGAGGCTCAACATTGCTTCTCTTCTTGATTAGTTTCCACCGATTGCTTTGGTCAATCAAGGTTTGGAGTTGAAGACTTTCACTCTATTCTTCTGTGTTATTTGGGTATCTGAAGCTACTTTTATGTATAAACCTGCCTTGGTTGGATTCTACTTTGAATGCTGTTTCTGATTCAAGAGAATTCAGGGAAGCTGGAAAAGGCACAATGAAGCCCACCATAAATAGCATTGGAAATCAGGAGAGAAAAAAGAAACTGTGTGTGTGTTTACCCTCGGGAAGAGACAACTGAAGAATGACAACTCAGTAACGCTTTTCAGTTGCTTGAAGGGGTGTCACACAACAAGATCAAGACCTCTTCCTGACTGTCCCACCGCTCAAGTCACGGACTAATCATGGCCTTGAGTGACAGAGAAAGAGACGTCAGCTGAAGGGCAGGCAGAAAAAGCAGGGCAGTGATCCATCTAATTGGACAACGGGGCAATGAGCTTAGAAAGGAGTTGGCTTCTGCTGGTGGATGTGTTGAAGCAGAGGGTGGGCTTCTGCCTCTCACCAAGCTGGCAGGAACAGCCAACCCTCCAGAAGACAGGCTTAAGGCACAGAAGGATCTTGGCAGACTTGAATACTGGGCCCTATCTAACAAAATGAAATTCAGCGCTGGATAAAGTAAGGTTCTACATTTAGGCAAGAAAAACCAAATGCACAAGTATAGCATAAGTCAATAGTAGTAACTTGGAATCCTAGTCGACAATCCCTTAAATATAAGTCAGCAGTGTGTAGCAGCAGTCAAAAAGGCTAATATAATCCTAGGCTGCATTAACAGAGGGATGAATCAAGAACACACAAAGCGTTAAAACCACTCTATAGGAATATCAATAGCACTTAGACTTATACACTGCTTTAGAGTGCTTTCCAGCCCTCTCTAAGTGGTTGACAGAGCCAGCCTTTTGCCCCCAACAATCTGGGTCCTCATTCAACAATCCTGGGTCCTCATTTTACTCACCTCGGAAGGATGGGAGGCTGAGTCAACCTTGAGCAGGTGCGGATTGAAAACTACTGGCAGCCGGCAGTCAGCAGAAGTAGCCTGCAGTGTTGCACTCTAACCACTGCGCCACCATGGACCTTCTTTCCTTTCTAACACTAGCCCTAGCACTTAGACTTATACACCGCTTCACAGTCCTTTACCGCCCTCTCTAAGCGGTTTACAGAGCCAGCCTCTTGCCCCCAACTATCTGGATCCTCATTTTACCCACCTTGGAAGGATGGGAGGCTGAGTCACCCGTGAGCCTGGTGAGATTCGAACTGCCAAACTGCTGGCAGCCGAAGGAGCCTGCAGTACTGCACTCTAATTACAAAGAAGGAAGGAAGGAAGGAAGGAAGGAAGGAAGGAAGGAAGGAAGGAAGGAAGGAAGGAAGGAAGGAAGGAGAAAGGAAGGAAATGAAAATGGAAGGAAGGAAGGAAGGAGAAAGGAAGGAAATGAAAATGGATGGAAGGAAGGAAGGAAGGAAGGAAGGAAGGAAGGAAGGAAGGAAGGAAGGAAGGAAGGAGAGAGACAGAAGAAAGGACAACAGCATTTAGGCTTATATAATGCTTCAGTCCTTTACAGCCCCTCTAAGTGCTTTACAGAGTCAGCCTCTTGCCCCCAACAATCTGAATCCTCCTTTTACCCACCTTGGAAGGATGGGAGGCTGAGTCACCCGTGAGCCTGGTGACATTCGAACTGCCAAACTGCTGGTAGCCGAAGGAGCCTGCAGTACTGCACTCTAATTACAAAGAAGGAAGGAAGCCTGCAGTACTGCACTCTAATTACAAAGAAGGAAGGAAGGAAGGAAGGAAGGAAGGAAGGAAGGAAGGAAGGAAGGAAGGAAGGAGAAAGGAAGGAAATGAAAATGGAAGGAAGGAAGGAAGGAAGGAAGGAAGGAAGGAAGGAAGGAAGGAAGGAGAAAGGAAGGAAATGAAAATGGAAGGAAGGAAGGAAGGAAGGAGGAAGGAAGGAAATGAAAATGGAAGGAAGGAAGGAAGGAAGGAAGGAGAAAGGAAGGAAATGAAAATGGAAGGAAGGAAGGAAGGAGAAAGGAAGGAAATGAAAATGGAAGGAAGGAAGGAAGGAAGGAAGGAGAAAGGAAGGAAATGAAAATGGAAGGAAGGAAGGAAGGAGAAAGGAAGGAAATGAAAATGGAAGGAAGGAAGGAAGGAAGGAGAAAGGAAGGAAATGAAAATGGAAGGAAGGAAGGAAGGAGAAAGGAAGGAAATGAAAATGGAAGGAAGGAAGGAAGGAGAAAGGAAGGAAATGAAAATGGAAGGAAGGAAGGAAGGAGAAAGGAAGGAAATGAAAATGGAAGGAAGGAAGGAAGGAAGGAAGGAAGGAAGGAAGGAAGGAAGGAAGGAGAGAGACAGAAGAAAGGACAATAGCATTTAGGCTTATATAATGCTTCAGTCCTTTACAGCCCCTCTAAGTGCTTTACAGAGTCAGCCTCTTGCCCCCAACTATCTGAATCCTCATTTTACCCACCTTGGAAGGATGGAAGGCTGAGTGAGCCTGGTGAGATTCAAACTGCCAAATTGCAGGAAGCCAGCAGGTAGCAGAAGGAGCCTGCAGTGCTGCACTCTAACCAGTGCACTACCGTGGCTCATATAATGCCATGGGAAGACCCCAATTGGAATACTGCATCCATGTTTGGTTGCCACCATATTAAAACAAAAAATGTTGAAAGACTCTAGAAAGACTGCAGAGAAGAGCCACCAGGATGATTAAGGGGCTGAAGACTAAAACATATAAAGAACCGTGGCTGGAATTGGGTATGTCTAGTTTAATGGAAAGAAGGACTAGGGGCAACAAAGCAGTGCTCCAACATCTCAGTCGATGCCACAAAGAAGAGTGGGTCTTCTTTAGAATAATGGATGGAAACTAACCAAGGAGAGAAGCAATCTCAAACGAAGGGGAAATTTCCTGACAGTAAGAACAATTAAGCAATGCGACAGAACTTGCTTCCAGAAGTTGTTGGGGTTTCCATTACTGGAGGTTCTCAAGAAGAGATTGGGCAGAAGAGATATTTTTATATGGATAAAAATATGGTGGATTATGCAAAATATCTTTAAAAGAAGGATAAAGTTTATTCCTCAGTTATTTTTACTAGGTATATGTACTGACTTTACAGTGGTAGAGACTAATTTGATTCTGCACCTAATAACGGCAGCAAGACTGTTGGCGCAATACTGGAAGAAGGAAGACTTGCCTACAACTCAAGAATGGACATTGAAAGTCACAAACTTAGCCGAGATGGCTAAAATATCAGCATATCTTAAAGACCACTCAAATGAGAGATATAAACGAGACTGGAAAAAATGGATTGACTACACACAAAATAAATACGGGACCAAGAAATTCCAGTTAGCCTATGCTTAAGATCAGAAATGATTTAAATTGTTTAAAGTTAGCTCAGCAAGAAGAAGCTAAGGTCAATGCAGAATGCCATTAATTTCTTTATTTCTTTTTTTCTCAATAGATTTTAGACTGTGTTTGTTAAAAATCCATACCGTGTACGGGTTCTGGGAAGTCGGGGTGGGGGGAGGAGGAGGGGGGTTGGGGGGTGGAGGGAGGGAGGGGTATACAAAAAAAATTGTACTTCGATGTTTTAATGATTGATGAATGATGAAATAGTTGTGTTTTAAAAGAAATAAAACCTTTGAAATTGAAAGCTAAAAAAAAAGAGTATAAAAAATAAAAGGAAAATAGAAAAAAAATATAAAGAAGAGATTGGGCAGCCATTAGTCTGGAATGGGGTTGGGTCTCCAGCTTGAGCAGGGGTTGGTCTAGAAGACCTCCAAGGTCCCATCCATCTCTGCTATTCCGTTATTCCTTCTGCACTGAGCAGGAAATGAAACGTGTGGCTAAAATGGTAGCTATCTACCTATCCCAGCCCATCCAAGGCTGCCTCTGAATTCACAGCAAGGCCCAGCAGAAAGGGTGGGAAATCTGGGGGACGCATCTGCGGCTCCCCTCCAAGAAGCGCGCTTACATAAGCAGCTGCACGCTGTTCCCACAAGGTTCAAAAACCACCTTTCCCCATAGAAAGGAACAACCTCTGGTGAACCAAGACAGGCAGTTTCAATGGAACTCCTGCATCGGCTCTCTCTTACCCCGCCTACCTTCTTCCTTGAAATGGGTTTTATAAATGGGGAACGATGTTTTGTAAGTGGGCTAAATTTATACAAGAGGTGAAGAAAATAACACAGTGCTTAGCAGAGATAAAGAGAAATAAAGGGGCATTTATGCTCAAGAGTGTCTCGCTTGTCAGAGCTGCTTGTATTGAAGAAGTCCATTTATATCCTCCTTGGCTCTTTAGAACACAAAGGATTAGAGAATGCCAGGATTTTGCTCCTGCAGAGGCTACTTTCAGAGGTATTAGTGTTCTCACTAAAGATAAGAGAGAATAGAATAGAATAGAATAGAATAGAATAGAATAGAATGGAATGGAATGGAATGGAATGGAATGGAATGGAACGGAACGGAACGGAACGGAACGGAACGGAACGGAACAGAATAGAATAGAATAGAATAGAATGGAATAGAATAACAGAACTAGAAGGGACCTTGGAGGTCTTCTAGTCCAACCCCCAGCTTAGGCAGGAAACCCTACACCATTTGAGACAAATGGTTATTGAACATCTTCTTAAAAACTTCCAGTGTTGAAGCATTCACAACTTCTGGAGAGAAGTTGTTCCATTGATTAATTGTTCTCACTATCAGGAAATTTCTCCTAAGTTCTAGGTTGCTTCTGTCCTTGATTAGTTTCCACCCATTGCCTCTTGTCCTGCTCTCAGGTTCTTTAGAGAATAGCTTGACTCTCTCTTCTTTGTGGCAATCCCTGAGATATTGGAAGATGCTATCATGTCTCCCCTGGTCCTTCTTTTAATTAAACTAGAAATACCCAGTTTCTGCAACCGTTCTTCGTGTTTCGGCCTCCAGTCCCCTAATCATCCTAGTTGTTCTACTCTGCACTCTTTCTAGAGTCTCAACATCTTTTTTTACATCATGGTGACCAAAAATGAATGTCGTGGCCTTACCAAGGCTTTATAAAGTGGTATTAACACTTCACGTGATCTTGATTCCATCCCTCTGTTTATGTAGCCTAGAACAGTGTTGACTTTTTTGGCAGCTGCTGCACACAGCTGGCTCATATTTAAATGGTTCTCCACTAGGGCTCCAAGATTCCTCTCACAGTTACTACTATTGAGCAAGATACCTCCTATACTGTACCTGTGCATTTCCTTTTTCTTGCCTAAATGTAGAACCTTACTCATTTCACCACTGAATTTCATTTTATTAGATAGTGCCCAATGTTGAAGTCTGTCCAGATTTTTCTGTATCTTGAGCCTATCTTTTGGACTGTTGGCTATTCCTGCCAGTTTGGTGTCATCTGCAGATTTGATGAGTTCCCCATCTATCCCTTCGTCCAAGTCATTGTTGAAGAAGTTGAAGAGTACTGGGCCTAAAACAGAGCCTTGGGGTCCCCTACTGCATACCCTCCATGTAGATGCAGTTCCATTGAGGACTACACGTTGAGTGCAGTTGGTCAGCCAGTTACGAATCCATCTGGTGGTGATGCTGTCTAACCCACATTCTTCTACTTTATCTAGTAGTAGGTTATGGTCTACCTTATCAAATGCCTTATTGAAGTCCAAGCAAACTATATCGACGGCATTCCTCTGGTCCACTAATTTTGTCACTTTGTCATAGAATGCAATAAGATTAGTCTGGCATGATATGTTTTTGACAAACCCATGTTCGCTTTTGGCTATTACTTTGTTTACTTCTAATCCGTTGCTTGATTATCTTTTCCAGAATCTTCCCTTGTATTGAGGTCAGGCTGATAGGTCTGTAGTTTCCTGGATCTATTTTGTTTCCCCTTTTTTGAAGATGGGAACCACATCAGCTCTTTTCCAGTCCTCTGGCAGTTTCCCAGTGCTCCAGGATCTCTCAAAGATATAGTTCAGATCTCGTCTTCCAGTTCCTTCAGAACCTTGGGATGTAATCCATCCAGTCCTGGTGATTTGACCTCATCTAGGGAAGTTTTACATCAAAATATATATTTATTCCTTATATGGTCTCCATCGAAGCTGGAGAATCACACCACTGGGGTCAACCTATTCTCCAAAGACATGACAAGAAGCAATGGATGGAAACCTATCCAACGTAGAATTAAGGAGACATTTCCTGACAGTGAGAACAATTAAGCAGTGGAATGACCTTTTTCTCCAGAAGTTGTGGATGCTTCATCACTTGGAGGTTTTCAAGAAGTGATTGGACAACCGTTTGTCTAGCATAGTATAGGGTCTCCTGCTCGAGCAGGGAGTTGGACGAGAAGACTTCTAAGGCCCCTTCCAAGGCTATTATTCTACGTTCTGTGTTTCTCCTTAGTCACTGTTTGGGTTCCTTCTTGTTGACTTCTCCAGATGAACGGGTGAGTCAACGGAACCAGCTGATCTTCTGACGTTGCCATCTGTGTTTACTCTTTGTCACTTTATTCTGCACCATTACCTCTCCATTTGCTTTCCCAGGAGAAAGGAGATTTTCCCCCTCTGTCTAAACAACCCAAACACGGATGCATTTAGTGAAGCAATTGGTTCCATTGTCTCAGGACGGCGATGACAAATGAAGGCAACTGATAGCATTTTTCCACGTTCTCACCAAAGCAATCAAACCGGATTACAGTGGAAACAATCCACAGGGGGGTAGTGGGGGAGATACGGAAACAATTGTCTCGGTTTTGAAGGATAAAACACATGTTGTGTCACCTGAGTAATGGTGGATGATGAAAGGGGCTTTAAATGAGTCAGCAGATTCCAGTCACAACATAACCATAGCCTTGGGAGACGGTTACTAGGTTGAATTCAAAATACACCAGAAAGGGGGTTCTTTGAGGTATTGACTTATTTCCTTCCAGCAGTGGTAAGTTCCGTATCCCGTTCCAACCGGTATGGCTGGAACAGGCCCGGTGTCAGACAGACTTAAAAGGAAATAACTTTATCAGTCCTGGCTCACGCTGCCTGCGAGCCCAAAAATAAACATAAATAAAGTCTCTGGCCAAAAAGGTTACGCAGCCGAATGCAAAAACAAAGAGCTATTACAGCAACACCAGGTTTACAGAAAGAAAGCAAATCATTTATCCAAGTGTCTCTTCGAATCAGGGTTACAGAAAGCAAATCACTTATCCAAGTGTCTCTTCGAATCAGGGTTACAGAAAGCAAATCACTTATCCAAGTGCCTCTCACAAACAAACCATGACCGATGAACGACGAACCATGAACGAATGAATGAACGTTGACTTCTGCAACCAGGGCGTGGCACCATCAGTCCTTTTATCTCCAGAAGATGACACTAACGAGCCCCAGCTGCATTGTTATTCCTGCATCCCGACTCAACTCACAGCAAACTTCTGCTGAGTCACAACACATAAGTGTTTGTGTATCCCTCTGTTAATGCAACGTAGGATTGCATTGATCAGGATCCCCCGATCAATCACGATCCCTTCCAACTCTGATATTCCGTTTCATTTGGGTATCTGAAGCTACTTTTATGTATAAACCTGCCTTGGTTGGATTCTACTTTGAATGCTGTTTCTGATTCAAGAGAATTCAGGGAAGCTGGAAAAGGCACAATGAAGCCCACAATAAATAGCATTGGAAATCAGGAGAGAAAAAAGAAACTGTGTATGTGTTTAGCCTCGGGAAGAGACAACTGAGGAATGACAACTCAGTAACGCTTTTCAGTTGCTTGAAGGGGTGTCACGCAACAAGATCAAGACCTCTTCCTGACTGTCCCACCGCTCAAGACACGGACTAATCATGGCCTTGAGTGACAGAGAAAGAGACGTCAGCTGAAGGGCAGGCAGAAAAAGCAGGGCAGTGATCCAGCTAATTGGACAACGGGGCAATGAGCTTAGAAAGGAGTTGGCTTCTGCTGGTGGATGTGTTGAAGCAGAGGGTGGACTTCTGCCTCTCACCAAGCTGGCAGGAAGAGCCAACCCTCCAGAAGACAGGCTTAAGGCACAGAAGGATCTTGGCGGACTTGAATACTGGGCCTTATCTAATAAAATGAAATAGCAATGCTCCAATATCTAAGGGGCTGGATAAAGTAAGGTTCTACATTTAGGCAAAAAAAAAACCAAATGCACAAGTATAGACTAGGTGGTCAGTAGTAGTAACTGCAAGAGGGACCTTGGAGTCCCAGTGGACAATCCCTTAAACATGAGCAGCAGCCAAAAAGGCCAATGCAATCCTAGGCTGCATCAACCGACGGATAGAATCAAGATCACGCAAAGTATTGATACCACTTTATAGTGCCTTGTTAAGGCCACGCTTGGAATCCTGCATCCAGTTTTGGTCGCCACGATGTAAAAAAGAGGTGGAGACTCTAGAAAGAGTGCAGAGAAGAGCAACAAAGAGGATTAATGGAGACTGGGGGCTAAAACATATGAAGAACGGTTGCAGGAACTGGGTAGGTCTAGTTTAATGAAAAGAAGGACTAGAGGTGATACGATAGCAATGCTCCAATATCTAAGGGGCTGTCACAAAGAAGAAGAGGTTGACCCATTCTCCAGAGCACCAGAGGGCAGGGCAAGAAGTAAATGACTAATCAAGGAGAGGTTTTTCAGGAAGAGATTGGACAGCCATTAGTCTGGAATGCTACAGGGTCTCTTACTTGAGCAGTGGGTTGGACTAGAAGACCTCCAAGGTCCTTTCCAACTCTCTGCTAGTCTGTGAAGTCTAACCTTCTCTCAATACAGCGGGATCTTCTCTCCCTTGCAAATGGGTGGTAGGGGGCAGATGTGGGTTCCTACCAGTTCGCACCTATTCGGTAGAACCAGTTTGTCAAATCTGCCGAACCGGTTAGAAGAGGTTCCAACAGTGGACCCAGAAAGCAGGCCACACCTACAGACGAGGTTCCAAACTTTTCTGAAACCCACCACTGGCAAGGATCTTGTAACTTGACAGCTTTAAGACTTGCATGCTTCAATGCCAGAGTTTCTGAATAGCAATAGCAATAGCAGTTATAGCAATAGCAGTTAGACTTATATACCGCTTCATAGGGCTTTCAGCCCTCTCTAAGCGGTTTACAGAGTCAGCATATTGCCCCCAACAGTCTGGGTGCTCATTTCACCCACCTCGGAAGGATGGAAGGCTGAGTCAACCTTGAGCCTGGTGAGATTTGAACCGCCGAACTGCAGATAACAGTCAGCTGAAGTAGCCTGCAGTACTGCACTCTACCCACTGCGCCACCTCGGCTCTTGGACCGAATAGCTACTTGGACCGATCTAAGTACTAATTCATAATTTCATATCCGGTCACATGGGCGGCAAGCCACTCCCACAAAGGAGGCCACACCCACAGAGTAGGTTCCAACAATTTTTGAAACCCACCACTGGTGGGGGGGGGGGTGTCATCTCAGTCTAATCTAAGACACATCACCTGCTTCCTCTAAAATGCCTTAGATGAAGAATGCCGGTAACATCTGAATAAGTCCTTACTACGGGGAAGGCGCATTTCTACATTGATCTCGGCCACTCATATTTATTCCCCTTCAGCATCCATTTTTTAGCTCAAATTCAGCTCATGCTTTTCACAGCGAGCAACATCCAGAGAGCATTTTACCTCCTACTCAAAAATTGATCTACGTCCAATTTGTTCCCACTTCTGGCTTGATTCAGTCCTGTATCTCTCTGGATCATCAGCCGAGCCTCTTCAGGTGCCGCTGTGTCACCGACACAAACAGCTGATTTTATCTGCTAGACACCACTTAGTTTCTTGGATGAAAGAGCATCCTTTAGTGCAAAACAAAAATGGGCAAAAATAACAAACTGGCACGCAGGTAGTCCCATTTTCTGGCACCTTATTTCTTTCCAGGAATCCAGCCCAAGGGATGCTTGGGATTTTTTTCCTGGCCCAAGTTAAGAAGGAAGAACAATACCAAAAGAGGAAGAAATCATTCGAAAAATAATGGACTGTGCTGAAATGAGTAAATTGACATTTGAAATTAGAGAGCAAGAGGATGAACAATTTTATAAGATATGGGACTTGTTTTATCAATGGCTAAGGGAAAGAAAACAAAATTTTGGAAATGAAAAATGATACACTTATGCCCTAATTGGAAAAAGTAAATGATGATATAATTATGCTGTGAAATAATTCAACAATGATATAAGGAAGTACTAATATAAGGTCTGGTGATATAATGTATAAGATTAAGAACTTATAATAATGATATTTCGCTGCTGATAAGGCAATTCTAATAGGGGAACAAATGAAAACTGGTATATATAGGCAGCGATGCCTTGTTGAACAATGAAGGAATAAGATCTCTGTTTGAAGGTATGAAATGCAAGGTTAACAATGAATAGAAGTATACTCTCTGGGGGAAAACAATGTTAATGTTAACTGAATATATATTGTAGAAGGAAAATGAGGCCTTTAGTTACATTAGAGGAAATATCTGAGATGGTAAATATTATTTGAAGATGTAGATGTTAAAACAACCGTAATCAAACGACAAGCTGCATGTGATGATGGTTTTTTTTCTCTCTCTCTTTTTTTTCCCCCCATTCCTTCTTGGATCTTTTTTTGCCCTTTTTGGCCTCCCCCCCTCCCCCCACCCTTTTTTTTCTTTTCTTTTTTTCCCTTCTCTCTCTCCCTTGTTTTATTTTGTTGTTTTTTGTTTTTTAAACCCTAGCTTATTGTGGTGCTTATCAAATATACAATAGAGAGATACGGGATGTATAAACTTAGTAGGGATGCACCTGTGATTAAACGACATATTATATGTGAAGATGGGTTTTCCCTTCCCCCCCCCTTTTTTCTTTTTTCTTTTTCCATCCTCTCCCTTTCCCATTGTTGTCTGTGTAATAAAAAATAAAAATAATTTTAAAAAAAAGAAAAAAAAGAAGGAAGAACTGTCTATGGAGAGTCCACATCACACTTGTCCCAAAAGTTAAGGTTAAGGTTAAGGTTTATTGTATTTATATACCGCCCTATTCCCGGAGGGACTCAGGGCGGCTAACAAACCCAAGGGGGAGGGGGATAAAACAAGAAGGGAATACAACAAACGAAATACAAAGAGAATTTAAAAAGACAATCAACAGTCACACAATTTGAGGGGGGGGAGGGAACTCGTCAACCCCAGGCCTGCCGGCACAGCCAGGTTTTAACGGCTTTGCGGAAAGCCTGGAGGGAGGTGAGGGTTCGAATCTCCGCAGGGAGTTCGTTCCAAAGGGCCGGAGCAGCCACAGAGAAGGCTCTCCTCCGGGTAGTAGCCAGATGACATTGGCCAGTAGATGGAACCCAGAGGAGGCCTAATCTGTGGGATCTAATGGGCCTTTGGGAGGTAATTGGCAGCAGGCGGTCTCTCAAGTACCCAGGTCCAATACCATGAAGGGCTTTATAAGTGACTTTAAAAGTTCTTTTTTTCCAAAAGGCAACTGGACATTTTTCTCTGCAAATGTCCCGCTTCTGAAATAAGAAGCATCTTCGGGTTCTGAAGAAGACACAGGAGAAGCTTGTTGAATGGGAAGCAGAACCTTTGCAAAGATGCACGCAGGGCACATGGAGCCATATCAGCTCCAATGCGCATGTACATGCTGACCAGCTGGTTTTCAGCTGGCCCGCCCATGCTGCCCTTCCCTTCCCAGGAGTCTCCGTGTGATGCCAGATCAGTACAAGGCTTGTGCGGAGGCTCTGGGAGGGCATTTCAGCCTCCGGAGGGCCTCCAGGGGGGAGGGAAGGCCATTTTCATCCTCCCCAGGGTTCTAGAAAGCCTCTGGAGCCTGGGGAGGGTGAAAAACCTTCCCCAGGCTCCAGAGGTGGTGCAGCTCCAGAGGTGGCGCAGCCGAGGTGGCGCAGTGGTTAAATGCAGCACTGCAGGCTACTTCAGCTGACTGCAGTTCTGCAGTTCGGCTGTCCAAATCTCACCGGCTCAGGGTTGACTCAGCCTTCCATCCTTCCGAGGTGGGTGAAATGAGGACCCGGATTGTTGTTGGGGGCGATATGCTGACTCTGTAAACCGCTTAGAGAGGGCTGGAAACCCTATGAAGCGGTATATAAGTCTAACTGCTATTGCTATTGCTAAAAACGCACCTACTGGGCCCACCAGAAGTTGGGAAATGGGCCATTTCAAGTCCCTGGGGGCGGGGAAGACTGGTTTTGCCCTCCCCAGGCTCCAAAAAAGCCATGCATGTGTGCACGGGGCATTGGGGAGTGGGGGTCACGTGTGCATCTGCAGAGGTCATGGCGAGGGGGGTTGATTATTAATGTGGGCATGCATGCAACAGTGGTGGTTTCCGGATCCCATTGCAACTGATACAGTGTAACGCTGCCCGTCGTCCTCCACGTGAACCTGTGCAGCGCACACATGCATCCCACCCTCCAGCGATGCCTCCGCGAGCCTCCACAATGCTCCAGCTGCTCAGCAGAGCATCGGACAGGCGCTATACACGCTGTGTGCGGAAGTGCCAAAGAGTTTAAAGACAGGTAAGGACAATGGACAGGCGGGTGGGCCCTCCGGAGCACCATACTAAAAACAGTACCCAGTGCTCCGGACAAGCACCGGTACACTTGTACAGGGGCGTACCACCTGCAACCCACCATTGGCCTGCAAAAGCACGCACATGGGGGCTTTTGGCACCCAAGGTGAAAAAGGTTTGCCATCACTGCTCCAGTCCTACATGGTTTAAGACCTGGCTACTTGAGAGACTGCCTCCTGCCACTTACCTCCCAATGACCAACAAGATCGCACAGGTTGGGTCTCCTCCGGGTGCCGTCAACCGGACAATGCTGGCTCCGGCCCTGTGGAACGATCTACCCATAGAGATCCGGACCCTTCCCACTCTCCCGGCCTTCCGTAAAGCCGTCAAGACCTGGCTGTTCCGGCAGGCCTGGGGCTGTTGATTAATTTCCAGCCCCACTTGATGGAATGGATGATATCTTATTTTTTAAATAATTGTATTTTTAATATTTTTATGTTTTACTTTTGTTGTGAGCTGCCCAGAGTCCCTAGGGAGTGGGCGGCATACAAATTTTATTAAAGTTGCAAAGTTGGTCTCCACAATATAAAAAAAATAATTTTTCAGAGTATAAGATGCTCTGAAGTATAAGACACCCCAAGCTTTTTTGGGGGGGGAAAGGGGGAAAATCTGCTTCTGCCACCCAGCAATTTGCCTCCTTGCAGCAAACAGCAAACAGTACAGATGATATACATTGATATCCAGCCCCGCTTAGATGGAATGGATGATGTGGACTTTTAATTGTATTTTTTATTCTTAAATTTTAAATGTTTCTTTTGTCTTGTTGTGAGCCGCCCAGAGTCCCAATGGGAGTGGGCGGCATACAAATTTTATTAAACTAGAAACTAAACTAGATGGAAACTTCACTCGCTTCCGTGGGACTTCCTTCTCTATCCCAAATTGAGCGAAACGATTATGGTCCGGAGGGCCATAATTTGAAGCTCACAAGAAAGCAAAGAATGTCCTTCGTCCAACTTGGTCCTCTATCTTTCTTCTTCTAATAGAGAGGACCTGACCTTTAAGGGCCCAGTTTCATGCTTTGGTATTTCTAATTTATTCCCTCATTATTCATTTACCCCTTCATTTATTAATTTGCATAAAGAGCCCCCCTGCCTAACAGCCGCACGGAGTAACACATAATCAAATATCACTTTCAACCCAAGACAAAGCAAACGCACACAAGAGTCAAGGCAATTACATTCGAGTGGCTTTCCCAAAAGGCACCAAATAAATATAATTTGAAGGTACTCAAGCTAAAGTGGTCAAGGAAAACCCAGCCTTTGGTAGCGGTGGATGTCTACACCGAACTGAACCTGGCAGAAACCATTTTCCTGGTTAACAGGTCAATAGAGTTGGGAGGGACCTTGTAGGTCATCTAGTCCAACCCTCCACCCAATCAGGAGACCCTACACCATTTCTGACAGATGGCAGTCCAATCTCTTCTTGAAAGCCTCCAGTGATGAAGCTCCCACAATTTCTGAAGGCAACTTCTGTTCCATGGGTTGTTCCTTCTCTTCCTTCTCCTTCTCCCTCCTCATCCTCATCTTCATCATCTCCTCCTCCTCATTCTCTCTTATATACGAACACAATACAGATTCTTTTCTTGCCTCCATGGCCACTCTAAGTCTTCCTCCACCTTGGGCTCTCTTCTACCTGGGAGTTTAAGGGGTCTGCACAGGATATTGGCTGTTCCTAGCTCTGCACTCTTCTGGATCGGGAGTTCTTCTGTCCCTCCTGAAATCTGGGTAACTTCTGGCTTTCTTTAAAAGATACTTTTTTAAAAAACAAAAAGGCAATTGGACTTTCTTTCTTTTTTTCTTTATAAACCTTCTGCTTCTAACATATTGGATGAGAAGCAAAACGCTTTCAAAGAATAGCAATCACCCTTAGACTTATATACCACTTCACAGTGCTTTCCAGCCCTCTCGAAGCAGTTTACATAGTCAGCCTCTGGCCCCCCAACAATCTGGGTCCTCATTTTACCCACCTGAGAAGGAGGGAAGTCGACCTTGAGCCTGGTGAGATCCGAACTGCTGAGCTTCTGGCTGCCGGCAATCAGCAGAATTAGCCTGCAATACTGCATTCTAACCATGGCGCCACCACAGCGCTTAAAGAAAACCAAGATGATTGAGGATCTCCGCAGACATTACTTGCTCCCTTCACCTTGCCCAGGTAAGTCAGGTTCCACACCCTCCCCTTCCTTGTCACTTTTTGAGATAACCCAAGGAGAAAAAAAAACCCAATTCTCTTCCTTAAGATGGATTTCAAGCCCCCAGACTCCAAGTTGGCTTGATGGGCTGAGGGGGGAAAAAAAGAAATGCAAAACCTTGGCTCTGCAATTTGCAGATTCAGCAGAACGGCACATGCTTCTGTTTTCTTTGTTTGTAAGCAGGATTCTATACCCAGCAGGAGCAGAACTCTGGATCCCCTACAGGGTGGATTTCTGATGCTCCCAAGTTTTAGCTGGCTGGCATTTTATTTAAGCCTATTCGATTCTGGATGGCCACAGGCTTGAAGACAGATGGAGGCACAGTGCCCTCTGGCGGCCAGGCCTCAACTCCTTCTTCGAAAGCAATTCCCCACCACCACCACCACCAAAGATGCTTTTATCAGGAGGCAACTGGACTTTCTGGTTTTGCTTTGAAGGTGTTTTGCTTCTCATCCAAGGAGCTTCTTCACCTCTGAGCTGAAGATGAGAAGCGAAACGTCTTCGAAAGAAAAAACAAGAAAGTCCAGTTGCCTCCTGAAAAAGCCCCTTTGGGACAACCTGGATGACTGAGAATCTCTATAGACTTTTAGCTACACAATTTGGGATGAAGAAACAACTTGGAGTTAAGGAGAAACTTCCTAACAGAGCAATAAACCAGTTTCATAGATTATATTAGTTGATATTCACACCAACACCATCATTGGGGGTTATTAAGAAGAGATTAAGAAAGACATAAGAAAGGTTGAGCACCAAAAAAATGGAGGCCTTTGAGCTCTGGTGCTGGAGAAGACTCTTGTGAGACCCTTGGACTGCAAGGCCATCCAACCGGTCAGTCCTAGAGGAGATCAAGCCTGGCTGCTCTTTAGAAGGCCAGATCCTGAAAAGGAGACTCAAAATACTTTGGCCACCTAATGAGAAGGAAGAAGGACTCCCTGGAGAAGAGCCTCATGCTGGGAACGATGGAGGGCAAAAGAAGAAGAAGGGGGTGGCAGAGAAGGAGGTGACTGGATGGAGTCACTGAAGGAGTAGGCGTGAGCTTCAATGAACTCCAGAGGATGGTAGATAACAGGAAGGCCTGGAAGAATGTTATCCTTGGGGTTGTGATGGGTCAGACACCACTTTGCAACTAACAACAATGAAGAGGAGGAGGAAGAGGAGGAGGAGGAAGAAGAAGAAGAAGAAGGAGGAGGAGGAGGAGGAGGAGAAGGAGAGGGAGAGGGAGAAGGAGAAGGAGAAGAAGAAGAAGAAGAAGAAGAAGAAGAAGAAGAAGAAGAAGAAGAAGAAGAAAGAAGAAGGAAGAAGAAGGAAGAAGAAGGAAGAAGAAGGAAAAAGGGAAGAAGAAGAAGGAGAATGGGAAGAAGGAAAACAAAAAAGAGGAAGAAGGAAGAAAAAGGAGGAGGAAGAGAAGAGGAGGAGGAGGAAAAGGAAAAAAGGAAGAAGGAGATTGAGAATAAGAAGGGAAAGAAAAAAAATAGGAAAAAAGAAGAAAAGGAGGAGGAGAGGAGGAGGGAAAAAAGAGGAAAAAAGGAAGAAGGGGAAGTAAAAGGAGGAGATAGAAGGAAAAAAAGAAAAAGAGGAAGAAGGAAGAAAAGGAGGAGGAGGAGAATTGGTCTAAGGTTTCTTATTTAAGGGAGTTGGACTAAAAGAGCTCCATGGTCCCTTCCAACTATTTCATTTTGTTCCTCGGATCTCGATCTTCCCTCCTGGAAAACAAAGAGCCCC
Source organism: Thamnophis sirtalis (assembly GCF_051295495.1). Classification (NCBI taxonomy): domain Eukaryota; kingdom Metazoa; phylum Chordata; class Lepidosauria; order Squamata; family Natricidae; genus Thamnophis; species Thamnophis sirtalis. The sequence continues at coordinate 103,009,871 of NW_028261382.1, read as the reverse complement.
CCCTCCCATATTGAGTAGGCTGCATTTCTCCCCCTTGTAAACATCCCGCAATAAATAATCATAAAAAAGGTTAACACATTGAAAGCTGTTCCCCCACAAAATGTCTCTCATTTTTATCTCGCACCCAGGCAATCATCTGTAAGTCATTGCGGCTGGTTTTATGAAAACACACAACACCTATTTTCTCCGAGTTATTTTAAGTGACAGTTGGTAAATGTAGGGTGATCAATCAGGCTCTCGTAAAATATTAGCTTTCACCGGGTGGAAGACAGGAGCCTTGAAACGGAGTTGAACGTTTGCAAGTTGGAACGAGTCACGGCAGAAGCTCAGGGGAAGAAGAGCGGACAGGATGGGCCCATTATCCACTGCGGGGCATCCTCTGTGCACTTCCTATTTTCCGTGCCATCTATGGTCTTCTTGATTCCTCCTCCTCAGATCTGAAGGAGGAAATCTCCTAGAGGAGCCCCGGATGCAAAGATATATACAATTTACTGTTTCGTTTCAGAAGTGGTATTCAGCTGGTTCTGACCGGTTCTGGCAAACCGGTAACAGAAATATTGAGTAGTTTGGAGAACCGGCAAACACTACCTCTGGTTGGCCCTGCCTCCACCTATTCACTGCCTCCTGAGTCCCAGCTGATCGGCTGGGCCTTCTTTTGTTGCCCTGCACAGGAGAACGGAGCTCGGAAGCAGGTTAGTGAGGCGGGGAGGAAATGGGGATTTTGCAGCATCCTTTTCCCTGGAGTAGTGAGGGAATGAAGATTTTGTAGTATCCTTCCCCCAGGAGTGGGGTGGGAATGGAGATTTTGCAGTATCCTTCCCCCTGGAATGGGGAGGGGAAATGAAGAGGACGTTCAGAAGAAATTCTTCAGGGAGGGGGTTATTCCACCCAACCCTTCTAACACAACAAAGAATGTTCTTTCTGGATCAACTCAGGAAGCTCAAACTGGCCAAGGAGCTGCTGATTCTGTTCTACAGAGGAATGATTGAGTCTGTCATCTGCACCTCCATAACTGTCTGGTTTGGCTTTTCAACCAAACAACAGACACAGACTTCAATGGATAATCAGAACTGCAGAGAAAACAATTGTTATCAACCTGTCCCTCCCCTATTCTATTCTATTCTATTCTATTCCAATTCTAACTCTAACTCTAACTCTAACTCTAACTCTAACTCCAACTCCAACTCCAACTCCAACTCCAACAACTTCTATTCTATTCTATTCTATTCTATTTCTATTTCTATTCTATTCTCTTCCAATTCTAACTCTAACTCTAACTCCAACTCCAACTCCAACTCCAACAACTCCTCTTCTCTTCTCTTCTCTTCTCTTCTCTTCTCTTCTCTTCTCTTCTCTTCTCTTCTCTTCTCTTCTCTTCTCTTCTATTCTATTCTATTCTATTCTTCTATTCTATTCTATTTCACTGTTTACAGGTCAGTTTCTGGTACAGCTGCTGATCCAGTTCTACAGAGGAATGATTGAGTCTGCCATCTGCACCCCCATAACTGTCTGGTTTGGCTCTGCAACCCAACAAGACAGAGAGGATGTAATGAAGGGTGATTCTTTGTGTGTGTGTGTGTTTTTGTTTATTTAAAGCAATAAAAAAATTCAAAAACAAAATGACAGACAGAGACTTCAGAGGAGAATCAGAACTGCAGAAAAAACAATGGCTACCAACCTGCCTTCCATTGAGGACCTGCACACTGCACGAGTCAAAAAGAGGGCTGTGAAAATATCTACAGACCCTTCGCATCCTGGACATAAATTGTTGCAACTCCTACCCTCAAAACAACACTATAGAGCACTGCACACCAAGACAACTAGACACAAGGACAGTTTTTCCCTGAATGCCATCACTCTGCTAAACAAATAACTCCCTCCCCACTGTCAAACCATTCACTAAGGCTGCATTACTATTGATCTTCTCATCGTTCCTATCACCCATCTCCGCCCACTTATGACTGCAGGACTGTAAATTTGTTGCTTGCATCCTTACGATTGATATTGATATGGATTGTTTCTTGATTGCTGATTTGTACTCTATGACTATCATTAAATGTTTTACCTTATGATTCTTGACGAACGTATCTTGTCTTTTTATGGACACCGAGAGCATCTGCACCAAAGACAAATTCCTTGTGTGTCCAATCACACTTGGCCAATGAAGAATTCTACTCTATTCTTTTTAAAAAAAAACTGGACCGAATAAAAACAAATACATTTTCTAAACCAAAACATGATTCCTAAGACATTCCAAAATGCAGCCGATGTCATCGTCTCTTCCACCAAGGGCATTTTTACATTAAGTTGGGCCACAGTCCATTTTCTCCAGCACTGCAGTCTTTTTATCTGCACATTTGTGTTGTTTAAACGAAGATTTCAGATTGTCCTCCTCTTATTTCCTTTGCTTGTATTATGGAAATCAGGTTTCCTCTGATAGAGAGAGATATTAAGCTGGGCTTGCGGTTCATTAGCAATGCTAAATTCGTAGATGCAAACTCTCTGGGCATGATTTTTTTTTACTCTCTGGGACTGTTAACTCTTGTTTAGATGGCACCGTCAGTGGGGTAGGTTTTTTTTGGGGGGGGGATGGGGATATCTGTGTGCCACAGTAGCTCTGTCTCGGAGCCCATTCAGACAAAATGGCAATAGACATCTGGGGTTACCGATAGAAGAGTT
>NW_028261382.1:102984692-103004692 GCF_051295495.1 Thamnophis sirtalis | reverse complement strand
AAACCCCACTCTCCTCTAGCACTTAATTTAGCCAACAGCTGAACCATTCATCGTCCACCTGTGGCCTTACTCCCAAGTCAGCCCCTGTTCTTTAGCTCTTCCCTTCATCTGGCAGCTCTGCGCATGCGCACACTGGGAACAGGCTCCATCTGTTCCTCTGCCTCACTGATGTCTGACTCCGAAGGCAGCTGATAACTGTTGGATGGCCCTGGCCCCTTCTCTGCCTCCGACACAGAGCCCTCCTCAGAGCCTTTCCCAGACTCCAGGACTGGCCCATGTTTCTCCCTAACTTCCTCACTGTCTGAATCTGCCACCAGCTCCACAACACCGAAGGCAGGATTTCTTCATCCCCATTATAAAAATTTCTTTCCTTGTTAGACATTTTTTCGAGAGTTAAAATGGTTCTTTTTCTATTTTGGAGTTTGCTTTACACTGTACAGCTATAAGTGCTTCATTTTGCAAATGTCTTATCTAGAAGAGGCCATGTTTATCTTTAGACGAAAAAGGCCACAAAAACTCCTGATGTTGTGACATCTCACTTTGGGAGAAGAAGAGAAATGGCAGCAACGGGGCTGCCCGCCATCGCTGTTGTCTTTGACAAATGCAACTGGGTGTTTGTGCTAGACAGGGAAATATCCTTCATTGCGGAATGCTTTATTTGTCTCCAGAACGAACAAGAAGGGTTAGCAAAGAGCTGTGATGGCATTTTTTGCATTTCATATTAATAGCGTCTGCATCGTTGGAAGGCTTATAAATGTGATTCATGGAGAGTCAACCAGGGCTCTGCTGAAGAGAATTTCAGGCACTTCGTTATTTAAATTACTCCAACTGGGCTATAAAGGAGGACGTTATTGACAGGCAATAAGCTATTCAGATTGTCGGCTGAGCAGGATCAAAAACAGCCAGGGAAGGGATTTTGAAGCCTGGGAAACATCTCCCTTAGCAATGAGGAGGTGGAGTCCACACTTCCTCCTCATCCAAGGACACATAGAATAGAGAGGACACCAGCACAATGCTGGTCAGCAAGACTATTCATGAGGACTCCCAAATGTGTTTTTTTTTTCAAGAGGCAACTGGATTTTCTTGTTTTTTTCTTTTCTTTTGAAGACGTTTCACTTCTCATCCAAGAATCTTCTTCAGCTCTGGCTGGATGGTGGGGAATGGAAGGATTGATACTCCTTGCAGACAAAGCTGGTCATTTGCATCCTTTTAGAGGGTCGTTGAGGCCACTTGGAGGTTTATCTGTGTCCTCAGGGTCACCTGAGGGGTGCAAATGGTTCCTGTAGTCTGCAATTTTCTCTGGAAATTTGTTCATACTCCCACCCCACTTGAAGGGTATTTGCCCCAAATCTTATAGCTTAAAGTCTGTAGAGATTCTCCGTCATCCAGGTCATGGTTGTCCCAAAGGTGATTTTTCAGAAGTCTTCAAAAGAAAAAAAAAACAAGAAAGTCCAGTTGCCTCTTGAAAAAAGCAAAAGGAAAAGAGCCGAGGTGGCGCAGTGGTTAAATGCAGCACTGCAGGCTACTTCAGCTGACTGCAGTTCTGCAGTTCGGCTGTTCAAATCTCACCGGCTCAGGGTTGACTCAGCCTTCCATCCTTCCGAGGTGGGTAAAATGAGGACCCGGATTGTTGTTGGGGGCGATATGCTGACTCTGTAAACCGCTTAGAGAGATGGCTGAAAGCCCTATGAAGCGGTATATAAGTCTAACTGCTATTGCTAATCTCCATAGAAATTTAGTGCTGTAGTTGTTGTATAAAAATACGTTCCAACAATGAATTCCAACCAAGGTTCTCAGATATCCTGTGTTCTAACATCCTTCGTTAGAAGTTTACCGTTTCTTCTTCCTTTTAACTTTTAAATGACTGCTCTCATTGTGAGCGCAAACAGAGGAAGCCTATCAAATACATAGCCAAGGGGTGGTGTGCATTCTGAATGAATGAATCCCAAATCGTAGAACTCCAACACTGGGAGGGGTCCCTGAGGCTCTAAAGTCCACTCCCTGCTCAATGGAGGAATCCCAAACCAATGTCTTTGCCTTGAGCGTTTCTTGGGCAAACTTGGCAACTTCAAGACTTGTGGACTTCAACTCCCATGAACCAATAAACGAAACTGGCTCTAGGATGTGCCTTGGAGCTTCTTTTTATGTTGCCATGCACGTAAAACACACATGGAGCTTTGCTTGTGTTGTTGTGGTTGCTTTGTTGACTTTTTAAACCATACCCTACAGGCTGCCCTGAACTTCAGGGATGTGCTTGAATTGCCATCAAAGCAAAAACAAATCTTAGTCTTCAATGGCCAGTAGCTAACGTGGAACTGTCCAAGGTGCTGATGTCTTAGCAAAGAAATAACAAGAGTTGGAAGAGACCTTGAAGGTCTTCTAGTCCAACCCTCTGCTCAACTAGGAGATCCTATACCATTTGAAGCAAACAGTTGTCCAATCTCTTCTTTAAAATCTCCAGGGTTGGAGTACCCCCAACTTCTGAAGGCAAGCTCGTCCACTGGTTGGTTGTTCTTGTTGTAGGAAATGATGAGACACACAAGCCAGTTCTTTAGAGAAGGAAAAGTTTATTTGCGCAGGTTCAAAGCAAAGAATAAATGGCCTGAATCCTGAGTGACATTCAGGAACTTCCTTATATAGTTTATCACTTCCAATAGCAGTAATAGCAGTAGACTTATATACCGCTTCATAGGCCTTTCAGGCCTCTCTAAGCGGTTTACAGAGAGTCAGCATATTGCCCCCAACAATCTGGGTCCTCATTTTACCCACCTCGGAAGGATGGAAGGCTGAGTCAACCCTGAGCCGGTGAGATTTGAACCGCTGAACTGCTGATCTAGCAGTAGCCTACAGTGCTGCATTTAACCACTGCGCCACCTTGGCTCAAGCCATCTGTTAGTTTTGGAAACACCCCTCAACATTTGCCCTTGAGTTACAGCAATATTATGTCTACAGGATGTTATAATACATGGGTCAGCCAACGGACATGCCTACCTCGTATTTTGAGGAACTAACAATATATGTCAACCAAACAGATTAACAGCCAAGCAAGCAGATGGGCTAAAGTAGATGCCCTACTTCAGCATATTTCATGTGCAGACTTCCTTTCTAACCCGTGTCTAACCACACTATGTCCTAAAAACAAACCTTGCAATTTCTATATGAACAGTGAAAGCTTAATATCATGAAACCCTGGTTTGGTTCAGGCTTGAGGCCTACTTCGGTTCAGCCTGCCACCTTATTCTCACTGTTAGGAAGTCACTCCTTGGTTCTAGGTTGCTTCTCTTCTTGATTAGTTTCCATTCATTGCTTCTTGTTCTGTCTTCAGGTGCTTTATAGAGTAGCTTGACTCCCTGTTCTTGACCCCTTCATATTTGTGGCCTCTCAAATATTGGAATACTGCTATCATATCACCCCTGGTCCTTCTTCTCATTAAACTAGACATACCCAGTTCCTGGAACCGTTCTTCATCATGTTTTAGCCTCCAATCCCCTAATCCTCTTTGTTTCTCTTCTCTGCACTCTTTCTAGAGTCTCCACATCTTTTTTGCACCATGGTGACCAAAACTAGATGCCGTATACCAAGTGAGGCCTTACCAAGCCATTGTCAGAGGTGGAAGGGACCGCAGAGGTCTTCTAGTCCAACCCTCAATTCAAGCAAGAGCTGTTGTTGTTGTTCAGTCACCGAGTTGTATGTATCCTGTTCTTCATGGCGCCGTGAACCATAGCATGCCAGTCAAGCAGGATATCAGGGATCCAAATAGCATCCAAACGTAAATCAGAGTCCAAGGCAAAGGATTCCTCAAAGTTCCAATTTATTTAAGAGAGCCATGTTGGCACATCTGGGGAAACCCGAATCTGAAAGCTTCCCGGTTTTCCCCACCAGGTTAAAGTTCAAGATCTTGACCCCCACATCCACAAGTCCATCCCATGGTGCAATCTCCCACTGCCATGCTGGCAGTTCCAAAGAGTGCAACACCCCCCCACCCCCCCAAACTCCCTTCCCCGAATGCCAAACCAAAAGTCCCAGCCATGAGAATCATCCATGTGAACAGCAGATCTTCTTCTTATCTTCTTCTTCCCTGCTCCTCTATTGCTGCTGGGATTATGCAAATCACCCACTCAAGCCCATTTCCATGGTAATTAAAAACTCTGCTCTTTTTAATTAAACTTTCCCTCCAGAATGCGTTCTCGCCCCCTCCCTGCAGTGGAAATGCTTAATCTGTGCCAGCCTTACTTTTTTTGGTTAAAAGAGATTTCCTCTCCCCATCCCAGCTCAACTTCCTCTTCTCAGAGCTCCCTGTGTATATGGTTTCTTCTAAACTGACCAGTCGGGACACCAGAGGATTAACGTCTAAGGCAGGGGTGGGATGCAAGCAGTTTAAAGAGCCGGGGTGGCGCAGTGGGTAGAGTGCAGTACTGCAGGCCACTTCAGCTGACTGCTAGTTCAGCAGTTCAAATCTCACCGGCTCAGGGTTGACTTAGCCTTCCATCCTTCCGAGGTGGGTAAAATGAGGACCCGGATTGTTGGGGGCGATATGCTAACTCTGTAAACCGCTTAGAGAGGGCTGAAAGCCCTATGAAGTGGTATATAAGTCTAACTGCTATTGCTATGCTATTGCTATCTATCTACATATCTATCTATCTATCTGTCTGTCTGTCTATCTATCTATCTATCTATCTATCTATCTATCTATCTATCTATCTATCATCTATCTATCTATCTTCTATATCTATCTTATCTATTATCTATCCATCCAAGGCTCAGGGTTGACTCAGCCTTCCATCCTTTTGAGGTGGGTAAAATGAGGACCCGGATTGTTGTTGGGGGCAATATGCTGACTCTGTAAACCGCTTAGAGAGGGCTGAAAGCCCTATGAAGTGGTATATAAGTCTAACTGCTATTGCTATGCTATTGCTATCTATCTACATATCTATCTATCTGTCTGTCTGTCTGTCTGTCTGTCTATCTATCTATCTATCTATCTATCTATCTATCTATCTATCTATCATCTATCTATCTATCTTCTATATCTATCTTATCTATTATCTATCCATCCAAGGCTCAAGGTTGACTCAGCCTTCCATCCTTCTGAGGTGGGTAAAATGAGGACCCGGATTGTTGATGGGGGCAATATGCTGACTCTGTAAACCGCTTAGAGAGGGCTGAAAGCCCTATGAAGCGGTATATAAGTCTAACTGCTATTGCTATTGCTATTGCTAGTTTAACAACCGGTTTGGTGAGCGCATGCTTTGCGCACACATGCGTGCTTTGCATACGCATGCATGCACATACGTGCACACACATTGTTCAAAAGCTGCCCATTTTAAGCTTAAAAACTTACCTTCTATGCCAGCGCCGGTGAGTAAAACAGCTGACATGCGAATAAGCTGAGCTACAAAACAGGGAAATGTAGAATAGGAAAGGGCAGGGACAGATAGGAAGGGATAACTGCTCACCGGAACTACAGTTCAGCTGAACCAATCCAAATCAACTGAATCTCTACATGGGGCTGCCCCCTTGAAGAGCACCCGGAGGCTTCAGCTGGTCCAGAATAAGGCTGCACGGGTTATCATGGGGGCACCGAGGTGCTCCCTTGTTACACCCCTTTTAGGCAGCATTTAACAACTAGCCCTTTAGACCATGATTTCACAATGATTCTGGCTACATAGGTAAGTCTGGGATCTTGCAAACATGTATGCAAATTGTGTACATGCTTAATTTGTCACTGCCTTGGCTTGGACACACACACACAGGGAGAGAGAGAGATAAGAGTGAGAGAAAGAGAGAGAATAAAAGAGAGATCTAGAGGAGAGACAGAGAGAAAGAATAAGAGAGAGAGAGAATAAGAGAGAAAGAGAGAGTGGAGACAGAGAGGAGAGAGAGGATAAGAAAGAGAAAGAGAATAAGAGAGAGAAGAAAGAGACACAGAGAGAGGAGAGGGAGAGAATAAGAGAAAGAATAAGAGGAAGAGGAGAGAGAGAATAAGAGAGAGAAAGAATAAGAGAGAGAGAAGAGAGACAGAGAAAGAATAAGAGAGAGAAGGGAAAGACACAGAGAGAGAGAATAAGAGAGAGAGGAGAGACAGAGAGAGAGAGAATAAGAGAGACACACAGAGAGAGGAGAGAGTGAGTGAGAATAAGAGAGAAAGAAAGAGAATAAGAGTGTGAGAAAGAATAAGAGAGAGAGGAGAAAGAGACACACAAGAGAGAATAAGAGAGGGGAGAAACAGAGAGAAAGAATATGGGAGAGGAGAGAGAGACAGAGGAGAGAGAGTGAGAATAAGAGAGAAAGAGAGAAAGAGAAAATAAGAGAGAGGAGAGACAGAGAGAGACAGAAATAATAAGAGAGAAAGAGAGAGGAGAGACACACATGGAGAAAATAAGAGAAAGAGGGAGAGAATAAGAGAGAAAGAATAAGAGGAGAGAGACACACATAGAGAGAATAAGAGAGAGAGGAGAGAGACAGAGAGAAAGAATGAGAGAGAAGGGAGAGAGAGACGGACACAGAGAAGATAGAGAGTGAGAATAAGAGAGAAAGAGAGAGACAGAATAAGAGAGAGAGAGGAGACATAGAGAGAGAAATAATAAGAGAGAGAGGAGAGACACACACAGAGAGAGAATAAGAGAGAGGAGAGAGACAGAGAGAGAGACTTAGAATAAGAGAAACAGAAAGGGAGAGAGAGAGAGAATAAGAGAGAGAGGAGAGAGAGAGACAGAGATAGAGACTGAGAATAAGAGAGAAAGAGAATAAGAGAGAGAAAGGGAGAGAGAGAGAATAAGAGAGTAGAGACACACAGAGAATGAGAGAGAGAGAGAGAGAATAAGAGAGAGAATAAGAGAGAGAATAAGAGAGAGAATAAGAGAGAGAGAGAGAAAGAGAGAGATATATTAATAAAATCTGTGAGTCGGAAAAAGTGTTAGAAAACTCCCCCTAATTTCCCCCCCAACATAGACCAACATGTCTCCCCTCCCACAGTGTCTATCGCCTAAGATAAAAGGCATGATTTCCAGTTGATTCCCCATCTGGAATCACCAAAAAAGGGAAAGAAAAAAATACCAATTGAATTGAGCCAGGAAGCCAAAAACAAAAACCCATCTAGGTAAAGAAAATATGAATATAAAGGCCCCCCTGGGGGCAGCAGGACGATCCCTCGTTGAAGCCCACCCCTCTTAACGTTCTCAAGATTGATGCACTAAATGATACTTATTAAACCTCTGAGTCAAAACTAGATACCCAGAGAAGACTTTTGCTCAGATATCTGAGAATTGTTTCACCTTCTTGCTCCTGAAGAAGTGGACATGATCCAGTGGTGGGTTCCTTCCGGTTCGGCCCAGTTCGGTTGAACTGGTAGTGGTTTGGCGGCCTGGGTCGCTGGAACTCAGGCCTGCTCCCGAACTGGTTCTCCGGGTAGCACCTATGGGCTGCCATCTTGTTTTTTGCTTCTGCTCCACCTTTATGTCCTATGGGAGCGGCCAATCACCTTCAAACCTTACTCCCAAGTCGTCCCTTCTCTCTTAACTGTTGTTGCCTTCCGGCAGCTCTGCACACTGGGAACAGGCTCCAGCTGTTCTTCTGCCTCACTGATGTCTGACTCCGAAGGCAGCTGATAACTGTCAGACGGTTCTGGCCCCCTCTCTGCCTCCGAGGCAGAGCCCTCATCCGAGCTTTCCCCAGACCCCAGGACTGGCCCATCTTCCTCCCCAACCTCCTCACTGTCCGAATCTGCTGGCAGCTACGCAGGCCACCACAGGACCACAACACACTTCCAATTTTTACTCTATGCTGATGATCAGGGGTGGGATCCTACCAGTTTAACAACCGGTTCTCTGAATGTGCGCGGATGATACAATTCTTCTCCCCTTGTCTTGCGTAGGCCATGAAGTGGGCCCTAAGAACCCTGGGGAACAATTCATAATCAATTTTGATAAATCTAAAGTTCGAAGGGTTTTTTCCCCTTCCCAACGCAAGTGGATGATTGATACCCACGAATTACAGCAGGTCAAATGTTTTAAATACGTGGGCTTCGTATTTGGGGCCTGAAGGAAATTAACAGGCCCGATAAATTATGCCATTTCGCCTATCCAAAAGAGCACAAAAGCAATAACTAAACTTTATAGCCAACAAGGGACAAATTACAGGCCAGCAGCTATCAAACTGTTTAGGGCAAAAAGGGTTGCCCAATTATTCTACGGAATACAATGTTGGTCCCTGTATAAACAGGGAGAATTGACTCTGTGTACAAACAGCCGTAGAATTGAATTTTCCTTACAGCTTTATTCAGAATAAGAGAATAACAAAGTGGTAGAAGCAGTGATGAAATTCAACTTTTTTTTTACTACTGGTTCTGTGGGCGTGGCTTGGTGGGCATGGCAGGGGAAGGATACTGCAAAATCTCCATTCCCACCCACTCCAGGGGAAGGATCCTGCAAAATCTCCATTCCCACCCACTCCAGGGGAAGGATACTGCAAAATCTCCATTCCCACCCACTCCAGGGGAAGGATACTGCAAAATCTCCATTCGCTCCCCACTCCAGGGGAAGGATACTGCAAAATCCCCACTCCAGGGGAAGGATACTGCAAAATCCCCACTCCAGGGGAAGGATACTGCAAAATCTCCATTCCCTCCCCACTCCGGGGGAAGGGCACTGCAAAATCCCCACTCCAGGGGAAGGATACTGCAAAATCTCCATTCCCTCCCCACTCCAGGGGAAGGATACTGCAAAATCCCCACTCCAGGGGAAGGATCCTACAAAATCTCCATTCCCTCCCCACTCCAGGGGAAGGATCCTGCAAAATCCCCACTCCAGGGGAAGGATCCTGCAAAATCCCCATTCCCTCCCCACTCCAGGGGAAGGATACTGCAAAATCCCCACTCCAGGGGAAGGAACCTGCAAAATCTCCATTCCCTCCCCACTCCAGGGGAAGGATACTGCAAAATCCCCACTCCAGGGGAAGGATCCTACAAAATCTCCATTCCCTCCCCACTCCAGGGGAAGGATCCTGCAAAATCCCCACTCCAGGGGAAGGATCCTGCAAAATCCCCATTCCCTCCCCACTCCAGGGGAAGGATACTGCAAAATCCCCACTCCAGGGGAAGGAACCTGCAAAATCCCCACTCCAGGGGAAGGATCCTGCAAAATCCCCATTCCCTCCCCACTCCAGGGGAAGGATACTGCAAAATCCCCACTCCAGGGGAAGGAACCTGCAAAATCTCCATTCCCTCCCCACTCCAGGGGAAGGATACTGCAAAATCCCCATTCCCACTTTGACATCCCTTAAACTCCACATTACCTAGCTTGGTGATGAAGCGTTCAGAAACCCAGCCACAAGCTCAGACAATGAACCGCCACCCTCAAAGTAAAGTCTATCACTGCTTCCTTTTCTTCACCTTCTATTTGCCAGGAAGAACAAAGGGTTGACCCTCCTTTTATAGTTCAACATTCTGGTTCTTGTTGTTAGTTGTGTCCAACCCATCATGACCCCATGGACCATGCTCCTCCAGCCTTCCTGTCCTCTACCATCCTCTGGAGTCCCTTGAAGCTCACGCCGACTGCTTCAGTGACTCCATCCAGCCACCTCCTTCTCTGCCGTCCCCTTCTTCTTCTTTTGCCCTCAATCGTTCCCACATGAGGCTCTTCTCCAGGGAGTCCTTCTTCCTTCTCATTAGGTGGCCAAAGTCTTTGAGTTTCCTCTTCAGGATCTGACCTTCTAAAGAGCCGTCAGGGTTGATCTCCTCTAAGACTGACCAGTTGGATCACCTTGCAATCCAAGGGACTCACAGGAGTCTTCTCCAGCACCAGATATTGGGTGTACCAAGATACACCCATGTCACACCTATCCTCCACGAGCTGCACTGGCTTCCGATCGGTCTCCGGACGCGTTTCAAGGTGCTGGTTATTACCTTTAAAGCCCTACATGGCCTAGGACCCGGATATCTGCGAGACCGTCTTCTGCCACATACCTCCCAATGGCCGATAAGATCACACAGGGTGGGCCTTCTCCGGGTACCATCGACCAGACAATGTCGTCTGGCGACCCCCCGGGGGAGGGCCTTCTCTGTGGCCGCTCCGACCCTATGGAACGATCTACCCCCAGAGATCCGGACCCTACTCACTCTCATGGCCTTCCGAAAAGCTACCAAAGCCTGGCTCTTCCGGCAGGCCTGGGGCTGTTGACCTCATATATGAAGTCCAGCCCCGCCTAGATTGAGTGTATGGAGCGATTTTTTAATCTGTTTTTATTCTCCCTGTTTTTATTTTTTATTTTTGGAAATGTGTTTCTGTAAACCGCCCGGAGTCCTTCGGGATTGGGCGGCCTATAAATTTATTAAACAATTAAACAGTTAAACAGAGTTCAAAGGCCTCCATTCTTTGGTGCTCAACCTTTCTTATGGTCCAACTTTCACAGCCATCCATTGCAACTGGGAAAAACATAACCTTGACTAGACTTAGTTGTGTTGGCAGGGTGATTCACCCCTCCCCAGAACATTCTGGGGAGGGGGCTAATAAAATCCTAGAGGAGAACCACTTCCTCCTGTCAATGAACTGTTAGCTATGATCGGAGAAAGGGCCTATATTGATGTCTTACCACAGCACCATCCATAATGTGGCCCATGTTGCAATCATTGGAAACACTTCCACTTCACACCACGCTGTAAAATGTGCTTCACTCAGGAACATTGCCATGGAAACAGTCCATTAAAAAATGAGTCCTCTCTCTCTTTCTCCCGTTTTCTGTGAACAAGTGACTTTTTAATGGCCATTTACGGCTGCGCTTTGCCAGAACAAATTCAAGTTGAACCGTATTTAATTCTCTAGTAATTTGAGATGGCAAAGTTCCCTTCCCACAGTCTGTCTCTCTCTCTCTCTTTCTCTCTCTCTCTTTCTCTCTCTCTCTCCCTCCCTCCCTCTCTCCCTCCCTCTCCCTCTCCCAATCTCTCTCCTTACCTCCCTCTGAGTATCTTTGAGAAGTAGAATAGAATCACAGTTGGAAGGGACCTCAGGGATCCTCTAGTCCAATCTCTGCCTAGGCAGGAAACCCTACACCACTTCAGACAAATGGTTAGCCAACATCTTCTTTAAAACTTCCAGCGTTGGAGCATTCACAACTTCTGGTGGCAACTTCTGTTCCACTGATGAATTGTTCTAACCGTCAGGAAATTCCTCCTCAGTTCTAAGTTGCTTCTCTCCTTGATTAGTTTCCACCCATTGCTTCTTGTCCTGCCTTCTGGTGCTTTGGTTAATGCCTTGACTCCCTCTTCTTTCTGGCATCCCCTGAGATATTGGAACACTGCTATCATGTCTTCCCTAGTCCTTCTTTTTGTTAAACTAGATGTACCCAGTTCTTGCAACCGTTCTTCATATGTTTTAGTCTCCAGTCCCCTAATCTTCTTTGTTGCTCTTCTCTGCACGCTTTCCAGAGTCTCCACATCTTTTCTACATTGTGGTGACCAAAGCTGAATGCAAATATTCCAAGTGTGGCCTTACCAAGATCTTATAAAGTGGTATTAAACACTTTAGGTGATTTTGATTCTATCCCCCTGTTTATGCAGCCTAGAACTGTGTTGGCTTTTTTGGCAGCTGCTGCACACTGCTGGCTCCTATTTAAATAGGATTAAATACCATTTAAATAGGAGCCAGCAGTGTGCAGCAGCTGCCAAAAAAGCCAACACAGTTCTGGGCTGCATAAACAGAGGGATAGAATCAAGATCACGTGAAGTGTTAATACCACTTTACAAGGCCTTGGTAAGGCCACACTTGGAATACTGCATTCAGTTTTGGTCGCCACGATGTAGAAAAGATGTGGAGACTCTAGAAAGAGTGCAGAGAAGAGCAACAAAGAGGATTAGGGGACTGGAGACTAAAACATATGAAGAACGGTTGCAGGAACTGGGTATCAGAACAATTAATCAGTGGAACAGAAGTTGCCTCCAGAAGTTGTGAATGCCCCAACACTGGAAGTCTTTAAGAAGATGTTGGATAGCCATTTGTCTGAAACGGTATAGGGTTTCCTGCCTGGGCAGGGGGTTGGACTAGAAGACCTCCAAGGTCTCTTCCAACTCTTCTCTTCTCTTTTCTTCTATTCTATACTATACTATTCTTTTCCTTCCTGAGCAGGGGGTTGGATTATAAGACCTCCAAGGTCCCTTCCAACTCTGCTATTGTATTGTAAAGCAGTAATCCATGAAGGGGAATGTCACCCATAGTCTTTCTCTTTGTTAGACTAGACATACCCAGTTCCTGTGACCGTTCTGGGTGTGTGATAAGAGAATGAAAGAATAACAGAGTTGGAAGGGACCTTGGAGGTCTTCTAGTCCACCCCCCCCCTGCTTAGGCAGGAAATCCTACTCTAGACAAATAGTTGACCAATCTCTTCCTAAAAACCTCCATTGATGGAGCATCCACAATAGAGTTGGTATTCAGCCAGTTCAGACTGGTTCGCCTGAACTTATTGTGGAAATTATGGCATCCCATTTAGGCAGATTGTTTTTTTTTAGCCAAAGTGCATGGGTGGAAGGCAGAGCACATGCGCTGAGGTGGCACGTGGGAGCAAAGAGCATTTGCGAACCGGTAGGGAAGGGAAGTGAATACAACCCCTAATCCCCGACTTCTGGAAGCCAGTCGTTCCACTGGTTAAATGGCTCTCACTGTCAAGAAACTCCTCCTTTAGTTCCAGATTGCTTCTCTCCTTGATGAGCGTTTCCATCCGTTGCTTCTTGCCCTGCCCCCAGGTCCTTTGGCGACTGAGTTGATCCCCTCCCATCTTCTTTGTTGGTTAGGCCTTTAAAAACTATCATTCAAAATTAAGTTGTTCGCCTCCTGTTAGTTAGCCGAGGAGATTATGTAACACGTTTTCCTTCTGTTGCGGGCCCCTTCTTCAGTGATTCATTCCTGCTCGCTGATTATAAATCACTCCCGGCTAGTTGTTTTATCATTCCGAAAAAGCATGTAAAAGAGAAGCTGTTTTTGCAATTAATAACCAAATTGCACAGCTCTGCCAGCTGCAATTTTAAAATCATTTTAAAGAATCATTATGCCGCGGCAGAACAGAGCGGAAATTAGCTAGAGTTCCCGAGGCGACGGAGGCGCTTAGGATTAATGCTGCGCAATTATTAAAAGGTAAATATTCGTCCCTATTTTATTCAGGGCAAATCAACTGATTATAAATAGATTGATGGGTGTGGGACTGCTAACCCGGGTTGGGTGGGTGGGTGGGAATAAAGAAGGAAGTAAACAGATTGACCAGAGGACTTCTATCCAAACCAAAGAAGCTTTATCAGAAAGTTTTCTTGGGCCAAGCGTGGCCTTAATTGCCCCCTGGAGATCTCTGAGCCTGGTGATTTTCTTGCAGACATTTCATTACTCAGCCTAGGTTGGAATAGAATGGAATGGAATGGAATGGAATGGAATGGATGAGAATGGAATGGAATGGAATGGAAGAGAATGGAATGGAAGAGAATGGAATGGAAGAGAATGGAATGGAATGGAAGAGAATGGAATGGAATGGATGAGAATGGAATGGAATGGAAGAGAATGGAATGGAAGAGAATGGAATGGAAGAGAATGGAATGGAATGGAAGAGAATGGAATGGAATGGAAGAGAATGGAATGGAATGGAATGGATGAGAATGGAATGGAATGGAATAGAAGAGAAGAGAAGAGTTGAAGGGACTTTGGAGGTCTTGTAGTCCAACCCCCTTCTTAGGCAGGAAACCCTACACCACTTCAGACAAATGGTTATCCAACATCTTAAAAACTTCCAGTGTTGGAGCATTCACAACTTCTGGAGGCAAATTCTGTTCCACTGGTTCATTGTTCTAACTGTCAGGAAATTCCTCCTTAGTTCTAGGATGTTTTTCTCCTTGATTAGTTTCCACCCATTGCTTCTTTCCTGCCCTCAGGGGCTTTGGAGAATAGCTTGACTCCCTCTTCTTTGTGGCAGCCCCTGAGATATTGGAACACTGCCATCATGTCTCCCCTAGTCCTTCTTTCCATTAAACTAGACATACCCAGTTCCTGCAACCGTTCTTTCTATGTTTTAGCCTCCAGTCCCCTGGAGTCCCCTAGGGTAACATTACCAGTGCTAGAATGACGAGAAGCTACACTCTCTTTCTAGTATTGATAATGTTACCTAGCTGGGTAATGAAATGTCTGCATGAAAACCACCAAGCTCAGAGAGCACCAAGGAGCCATAGGTCTCTTCCTCCTCCTCCTCCTCCTCCTCCTCCTCCTCCTCCTCCTCCTCCTCCTCCTCCTCCTCCTCCTCCTCCTCTCTTTCTCCTTGACTCCACAAACCCCACTCCCTACTAGCATGGATGATGTTGCCTAGTTGGGTAATGAAATGTCTTCAAGAAAACCACCAAACTCAGAGAACACCAGTGCTAGAATGACGAGAAGCTACACTCTCTTTCTAGCATTGATAATGTTACCTAGCTAGGTAATGAAATGTCTGCAAGAAAACCACCAAGCTCAGAGAACACCAAGGATCCCACAGTCTTCCTCCTCCTCTTCCTCCTCCTCCCTCCTCCTCTCGACAATCCCCACTCCCTGTTAGCGCTGATGATGTCACCTAGTTGGGTAATGAAACATCTGCACGCAAACCACCAAGCTCAGAGAGCACCAAGGACCCCACAGTTCAAACTTGAGCTACAAATACGAAGCATCATTTTATCTTTTAAATATGGGGAGGGGGAAAAAAACCCTCCTTGAATCAGGCTTAAATCTTGTGGACTTTATGGACAATGGAGACAATCTGGGTGGCAATACAGATCGTCCTTGACATATGACATAATTGGCCTCTGCGTTTGGCCCACCCCGTTATGCGAAGATGCCTTCGTGTTTCCTTCCCTTGGTTTTATAGAGCCGAGGTGGCGCAGTGGTTAAATGCAGCACTGCAGGCTACTTCAGCTGACTGCAGTTCTGCAGTTCAGCTGTTCAAATCTCACCGGCTCAGGGTTGACTCAGCCTTCCATCCTTCCGAGGTGGGTAAAATGAGGACCCGGATTGTTGTTGGGGGCAATATGCTGACTCTGTAAACCGCTTAGAGAGGGCTGAAAGCCCTATGAAGCGGTATATAAGTCTAACTGCTATTGCTATTGCTATTTAGCTCTGGCTGCCTTGTGCAATGCCCAACGCAGATGTGATGTTCCTGGACATTAGAAAATTAACTTGGTTACTCCAACTATTGGATACGACCAAGATTTCTTTTGTTTTCTCTTTCGGGATGGGTCCATCCCCAAGAATTGCATCCATCCAATTAAGGCAAGTATCAACCAACGAAGAAGAGAAATAACTGTTGTCACGTTTTATTAGTCACCAGCTTCAGCAACCAAAAAGCATCCTTTGGTCAATCAATCCTGCCTGACACAATTGACTGAAGCCTCTTATTACTTCCCTCTGCAATTACATTGCAGCCCCTTTGGAAATCCCCAAAGTCTGCAGAGGCAGAGAGGGGGCATTGAAGAGCAAACAATTCTAGCCCCTTCAGCTGAGGACTGGAAACATTGCTTTACGGTCTATATTCAGCTTTTCTTGACAGAGTTGGAAGGGACCTTGTAGGTCATCTAGTCCAGTGTTTCTCAACCTTAGCAACTTGAAGATGTCTGGACTTCAACTCCCAGAATTCCCCAGCCAGCGAATGCTGGCTGGGGAATTCTGGGAGTTGAAGTCCGGACATCTTCAAGTTGCCAAGGTTGAAAAACACTGATCTAGTCCAACCTCCCACCCCAAGTGGGAGATTCTACATCAGGGCTCAGCAACCATGCAGCTCTGGAGCCGCATGTGGCTCTTTCATCCCTCTGCTGCAGCTCCAGTCAGCACCACAATTTTGAGAGGAGCTACCAGGTTTTTTTTGGGGGGGGGTGAAGCAGGGCGCACAATAGCAATAGCAGTTAGACTTATCTACCGCTTCATAGGGCTTTCAGCCCTCTCTAAGCGGTTTACAGAGTCAGCATATCTCCCCCACAGTCTGGGTCCTCATTTCACCCACCTCGGAAGGATGGAAGGCTGAGTCAACCTTGAGCCGGTGAGATTTGAACCGCCGAACTGCAGATAACAGTCAGCTGAAGTGGCCTGCAGTACTGCACCCTAACCACTGCGCCACCTCGGCTCTTCATCCCTCCACTGCAGCTCCAGTCAGCACCACAAGGAGGAGACTCTATGACAAGGAGAGTGTGAAAAGCGGTCATAAGTCAGTTTTTTCCCTACTATTGTAAGTCGAGAACTACCTGTAATGCATACCTGGGCTGAGTGCCATATTGCCAGAAACAGGGGTGTGTGTGTGTGTGTGTGTGTGTGTGTGTGTGTGTGAGAGAGAGAGAGAGAGAGAGAGAGAGAGAGAGAGAGAGAGAGAGAGAGGGAGGGAGAGAGAGGGTGGGAGGGAGGGAGGGAGGGAGGGAGGGAGAGAGAGAGAGAGAGAGAGAGAGAGAGAGTGAGTGAGTGAGTCTAAAGGAGGAGGGGGTTACTGAGCTGGGACCACAGGATATCTGTCTGGTTCAATTATTGCATTCTCTAAAGTACCAGAAAGATAATTAATATAGCAGAGAAACGTGTGCTTGTTTTGCAGAAGGAGGGGAAAAAATGTTCAAGCACCGGAGATAGAAAAACCATTCCAGAGACCCAGAGGAATCCAGTGGGCTCTGAGATAGCTCCAAGGTTTTGCCACCCAGGATGACGGGCAGCGCGGAATGCTTCCAAGGGCGGCTTTATTGGACTGGAAACAACGGGTGGGAGGAAAACAGAACTCCCCCGTCACTTGAAGTGATGGACACACATAAGGAGTATTGGATCGCTTTGAAAAGGCTTTCCTTGGATCACCTGGAAGGGAGGGAGGGAGGAAGTAGATAGAAAGGGCGGGAGGAAGGAAGTGGGGAGGGAGGAAGGGAGGGAATGTATGGTTGAGAGGGGAAGGAAGGAAGGAAGGAAGGAAGGAAGGGGGATGGAGGTGGGGATGAAATAAGAAAGGGAGGGAGGGCAGAAGCAGGGAAGGAAGGAACAGGAGAGGGGGGAGGAAGCAAGGTGGGAGGAAAGTGAGGAGGAAGGGATGAAGTAAGGGATGGAGGAAGAGAGGAAGGAGAGAAGGAAGGTGGAATGAGGTGGGGAGGGATGAAGTAAGGAAGGGAAGGAGGGCAGAAGGAAAGAAACAGGGGAGGAAGGAAGGAAAATGGGAGGAAAAAAGGAAGGAAGGAAGGGGGAGGAAGAAAGGGTGAAGGGAGATGGGGAGGGAAGGGGAGGGGTGAAGGGGAGTGGAGGGAAGGAATAGGGGAGGGAGGGGGAGGGGAGGGGAAGGGAAAGCAGAAGGGGAGGAATGAAGTAAGGGAGGGAGGGAAGGCAGAAGGAAGGAATGGGGAAGGGAGGGAGGAAGAGAGGAAGGGAGGAAGGAAGGGGGAGGGAGGTTGGGAGGGAAGGGGAGGGGAGGAAGGTAAGGAGGGGAGGGATGAAGTAAGGGAGGTAGGAAGGCAGAAGAAATTAACAGGGGGAGAGAGGGAGGGAGGGAAGAAGGAAAAACCAACTTCAGAAAGAGAGGCATGCAAATCCAAATCTCTCTTCTGCTCTGCAATCTCCATCCCAAATGGCTCCTGGGGGGGTCCTTAAAACTTTTAGGATGGGGTGGCGTGTTCCCAACCCTCCCAGCCAGGAGGGCTCCCCTCTGCAGCTGCTGCTCCCCTCCCCTCCCTTTTACTCCTGGCCAGGTGTAGAAAGCGGGTGCAGTGGCCCTTCCAGGCTCAGCCAAGGGAAGGGAATGCGGAGGACTCTACCTGGCCCATCTGTTCACAGGGAAATTAACCACCACTCAGGGAGCAACTCAGGTCTGCAGCATTTGCCAAAGAGCTCAAGGCGACCATTGTGGCTTCATTAAGCTCCTAAATGCTAACCATTTGTTCAAAAACAGAGAGAGAATATTAATGGTGTGGGGAAAATAAATTAAATTATATTAAATTGTATTAAATTAAATTAAATTAAATTAAAATGAAATATAAAATATATAAATAAAATAAAACAAAATAAAATAATAATAAAATAAAATAAATAAAATAATAAAATAAAATAAAATAATAAAATAAAAAATAAAATAAAATAATAAAATAATAAAATAATAAAATAATAAAATAATAAAATAATAAAATAATAAAATAATAAAATAATAAAATAATAAAATAATAAAATAATAAAATAATAAAATAATAAAATAATAAAATAATAAAATAATAAAATAATAAAATAATAAAATAATAAAATAATAAAATAATAAAATAATAAAATAATAAAATAATAAAATAATAAAATAATAAAATAATAAAATAATAAAATAATAAAATAATAAAATAATAAAATAATAAAATAAAATAATAAAATAATAAAATAAAATAAAATAATAAAATAAAATATAAAATACAATACAATACAATACAATAAAAATACAATACAATACAATAAAAAATAAAATAAAATAATAAAATAAAATAACAAAATAAAATAAAATAAAATAAAAACAATGCAATGCAATGCAATGCAATGCAATACAATGCAACACAATACAATACAATACAATAAAAATAAAATAAAATAAAAAATAATAAAATAAAATAAAATAACAAAATAAAATAAAATAAAATAAAAACAATGCAATGCAATGCAACACAATGCAATGCAATGCAATGCAACGCAACGCAACGCAACGCAACACAACACAACACAACACAATACAATACAATACAATACAATACAATACAATACAATACAATACAATACAATACAATAATGTCCTGAGTCCCAAGCTTGGTAAAGCCTTGCTGGGTGATGACGTAATGAAAGGGTTTTTCACCAATTCCTATCATGGCTCTGACGAAGCAGGTAGATCTTTGTTATGTAGAATAGACTGGCTCCGGCCTTAATGGTCCATTGACAAAGGTGGGAGCATGAGTTTCTGCCTGTCTTTTAAAGGAAATAATCTGCCCTTTTAATATTTCCTAAAATATTTCATTTTTCTAGGAGAGGGGTGGCTGCTAACTTCCTACAATAAAATAAAAAGTAGAGGGAGGGGGAATCAAACAGAATAAAAATGTCCCACTCTTGCAAAGCGTTATACTATGAATCAATGCTGTCCTCCTTTCCAGAGAATAATGTCAGATGCTGCAGACAGAGAGAGTGATTATGGTTATTGAAGGGATTCTGAAAAAAAGTTGAGATAACCAGCTTTGGTCTCCACAATATATAAAAAAAGAATTTTTCAGAGTATAAGATGCTCTGAAGTATAAGGCACCCCAAGCTTTGGGGGGGGGGGGAGAAGGGGGAAAATCTGCTTCTGTCTCCCAGCAATTTGCCTCCTTGCAGCAAACAGCAAACAGCAAACAGCAAACAGTACGGATGATATACACTGTTTGTGGTATTACATTTCAGACTATACAGATGCTGTTAAAATTGATGTGGCTTCCTGGAAGTATAAGTTATTCTCTCCTATTTAAAGGAAGATACAATAGCACTGGGCCTCTTTCAGATCAAGCATTTATTTTAAAAAGCTTCTTCATTTTGTTAAGCTGCCTGGAACAATAATAAAGCAGTCTTTAAAGGAATAAGTCTAATAATTTGAACATTTTATAGGCATTTATAGTTATTGACTTGCCTCCTTACAGCAAACAGCCTGTTTCAGTTTAGCTTGATGAGACGAAGAAAAAATCTGCCTCTGACTCCCAGCAATTTGCCTCCTTGCAGCAAACAGCAAGTTTCACTTTCATTTTCAGCATGGGCTTCCCGATCATCAGCTGTTTCAGGCTGCAGGGATTGGCATAGCCTATTGCCCCCTCCACAAGCCCCATTTTCCCCATTTGCTGCAAGGAGGTAAATTGCTGGAAGAGGGCAAAGGGTGTGGGCTGGTGGGTGGGTGGGGCTACATTCGGTGTATAAGACGCACCCAAATTTTCACCCTTTTTTAGGGGGGAGGTAAAGGTGAATCTTATACTCCGAAAAATACGGTACATAGGTTAGTTAATACGGTGATAAATG
>NW_028261382.1:102912192-102979692 GCF_051295495.1 Thamnophis sirtalis | reverse complement strand
ACACCTACAGAAGAGGTTCCAAAATTTTTGAAACCCACCACTGACTAGAACTCACCATCTTCTGGTGATTAGCCTGAAGTGACGCTCCCAATTTTCATGGCTAAGACAAGACTAGAATTCACCATCTCCTGGTGATGGACCCAAAGCCACCCACCCAATTTTCATGGCTAAGACAAGACTAGAACTCACCATCTCCTGGTGATGGACCCAAAGCCACCCACCCAATTTTCATGGCTAAGACAAGACTAGAACTCACCATCTCCTGGTGATGGACCCAAAGCCACCCTCCCAATTTTCATGGCTAAGACAAGACTAGAACTCACCATCTCCTGGCGATGGACCCAAAGCCACCCACCCAATTTTCATGGCTAAGACAAGACTAGAACTCACCATCTCCTGGCGATGGACCCAAAGCCACCCACCCAATTTTCATGGCTAAGACAAGACTAGAACTCACCATCTCCTGGCGATGGACCCAAAGCCACCCACCCAATTTTCATGGCTAAGACAAAACTAGAACTCACCATCTCCTGGTGATGGACCCAAAGCCACCCACCCAATTTTCATGGCTAAGACAAGACTAGAACTCACCATCTCCTGGTGATGGACCCAAAGCCACCCACCCAATTTTCATGGCTAAGACAAAACTAGAACTCACCATCTCCTGGTGATTGACCCAAAGCCACCCTCCCAATTTTCATGGCTAAGACAAGACTAGAACTCTCCATCTCCTGGTGATGGACCCAAAGCCACCCACCCAATTTTCATGGCTAAGACAAAACTAGAACTCACCATCTCCTGGTGATGGACCCAAAGCCACCCACCCAATTTTCATGGCTAAGACAAGACTAGAACTCACCATCTCCTGGTGATTGACCCAAAGCCACCCACCCAATTTTCATGGCTAAGACAAGACTAGAACTCACCATCTCCTGGTGATGGACCCAAAGCCACCCTCCCAATTTTCATGGCTAAGACAAGACTAGAACTCACCATCTCCTGGCGATGGACCCAAAGCCACCCACCCAATTTTCATGGCTAAGACAAGACTAGAACTCACCATCTCCTGGCGATGGACCCAAAGCCACCCACCCAATTTTCATGGCTAAGACAAGACTAGAACTCACCATCTCCTGGCGATGGACCCAAAGCCACCCACCCAATTTTCATGGCTAAGACAAAACTAGAACTCACCATCTCCTGGTGATGGACCCAAAGCCACCCACCCAATTTTCATGGCTAAGACAAGACTAGAACTCACCATCTCCTGGTGATGGACCCAAAGCCACCCACCCAATTTTCATGGCTAAGACAAAACTAGAACTCACCATCTCCTGGTGATTGACCCAAAGCCACCCTCCCAATTTTCATGGCTAAGACAAGACTAGAACTCTCCATCTCCTGGTGATGGACCCAAAGCCACCCACCCAATTTTCATGGCTAAGACAAAACTAGAACTCACCATCTCCTGGTGATGGACCCAAAGCCACCCACCCAATTTTCATGGCTAAGACAAGACTAGAACTCACCATCTCCTGGTGATTGACCCAAAGCCACCCTCCCAATTTTCATGGCTAAGACAAGACTAGAACTCATCATCTCCTGGCGATGGATCCAAAGCCACCCTCCCAATTTTCATGGCTAAGACAAGACTAGAACTCACCATCTCCTGGCGATGGACCCAAAGCCACCCACCCAATTTTCATGGCTAAGACAAGACTAGAACTCACCATCTCCTGGTGATGGACCCAAAGCCACCCACCCAATTTTCATGGCTAAGACAAAACTAGAACTCACCATCTCCTGGTGATTGACCCAAAGCCACCCTCCCAATTTTCATGGCTAAGACAAGACTAGAACTCATCATCTCCTGGTGATGGATCCAAAGCCACCCTCCCAATTTTCATGGCTAAGACAAGACTAGAACTCACCATCTCCTGGCGATGGACCCAAAGCCACCCACCCAATTTTCATGGCTAAGACAAGACTAGAACTCACCATCTCCTGGTGATGGACCCAAAGCCACCCACCCAATTTTCATGGCTAAGACAAGACTAGAACTCACCATCTCCTGGTGATGGACCCAAAGCCACCCACCCAATTTTCATGGCTAAGACAAGACTAGAACTCACCATCTCCTGGTGATGGACCCAAAGCCACCCACCCAATTTTCATGGCTAAGACAAGACTAGAACTCACCATCTCCTGGTGATGGACCCAAAGCGACCCACCCAATTTTCATGGCTAAGACAAGACTAGAACTCACCATCTCCTGGTGATGGACCCAAAGCCACCCTCCCAATTTTCATGGCTAAGACAAGACTAGAACTCACCATCTCCTGGTGATGGACCCAAAGCCACCCACCCAATTTTCATGGCTAAGACAAAACTAGAACTCACCATCTCCTGGTGATGGACCCAAAGCCACCCACCCAATTTTCATGGCTAAGACAAGACTAGAACTCACCATCTCCTGGTGATGGACCCAAAGCCACCCACCCAATTTTCATGGCTAAGACAAGACTAGAACTCACCATCTCCTGGTGATGGACCCAAAGCCACCCTCCCAATTTTCATGGCTAAGACAAGACTAGAACTCACCATCTCCTGGTGATGGACCCAAAGCCACCCACCCAATTTTCATGGCTAAGACAAAACTAGAACTCACCATCTCCTGGTGATGGACCCAAAGCCACCCTCCCAATTTTTAAAAATAGGAATAAAAATCTTAAGGGAGACAGAAACTCAGAGCCTCAGTTCCCTCCCCTCCCCTCCAAGCAGATACTAAGCTGAGGCCAGTTTTTAGAAATGCAGATTTGGTCATCCCTTACCCCCTGCAGAAGGACTGAACAAAGGTAGGGTTAGCCCTCAGCCACAATAGGAATTGCCCAACAAGCCCCTTCATTGCATCAGCCCGAACTTCAACCAAACGTAGCTCAGACAAACTCCTAGGATTTGTACATGACACCATGGGAGTCTGACAACAGCCAATAGAAGAATACATGTTCTTGCGCAGGAACAGGAAGCTCAAGTTCAAAGCCCAAGAGAAGATATTAAAAAAAAAACCTCACTTTCAACTCCATGTGATCAGCTGCAGCAGAGAACCATGTGCTTGGTGGTTCGGCTTCGCCATTAAACCATCTTTCCAATCAGCCTCCTTGTTTCCAGTGACTTTCTCCCCTCCTGGAACTGAACTGGATGGATATTTCTTCCAACAATGCCTAAGGATGAACTCATGGCCTCCTGATTACTAGTACTAGTACCTTCACCACTGCCCCAAACTAACCATCTTTAACCATCCTTCCTTCCCTCAACATTCCTTCCTTCTCTCTTCGTTGCAGCCCCTTCTAGCCTCTTACTCCTTTGTAAACAGCTTCACTGTGCATTATTATCTCCAACCTTTCTCAGAACCAAAAAGTACAAAGAAGAGTAACTAGGATGATTAAAGACCTGGAAAGTAAAACATATGAAGAATGGTTGCAGGATTTGGGTTTGGCTAGTCTAGAGAAGGTGGACACGGTAGCTCAGTGGCTGCTCAGCTTGTCGATCACAAAGGTCGGCAGTTTGGTGGTGTGTCTTTGAGTTTTCTTGACATGCAATGCCCTATAGCACTTTCCCATGGGAAGGAATTGAAATAGTTTATGTCCAGGATGTGAAGGCTCCGTAGATATTTTCTCAGCCCTCTTTCTGGTTCTTGCATTGTACAGGTCCTCAACGGAAGGCAGTCTGGTTCCAAATTTTTTTTTTTCTAAAGTCCTAACTACCGTATTTTTGGGAATATAAGATGCACCAAGATTTTGAAGAGGCAAATTTTTAAAAAAAGTTTTTGCACTCTGCACACAACCCAAAAACGGGCCCATTTTTTGTCCAAAAAAGGGCATGAATAGCCTTTAGGAGGCTTGTACACTGCTCCTGGGGACTGGGAGGGGGGGGGGAGCAAAATGAGCCAAAAATGGTCAGTTTGCTCATTTTTGCCCTCCCCAGCCCCCAGGAGCACTCTGGAAGCCTCCTAAAGGCTATGCATTGCCATTTTTGCAAAGCGGGCAGGGTTTCTGAAGGCCAAAAATGCTGTATTCAGTGTATAAGATGCACCCAGATTTTCACCCTCTTTTTTGGGGGGAAGGGTGCGTCTTGTGCTCTGAAAAATCTGGTATCTGCCTGGGGCTAAAGAGCTGTTGCCCCCGTCTCGAATGGTATGACTGTTGTGTGTTTTTAAATTATGT
Source organism: Thamnophis sirtalis (assembly GCF_051295495.1). Lineage (NCBI taxonomy): Eukaryota > Metazoa > Chordata > Lepidosauria > Squamata > Natricidae > Thamnophis > Thamnophis sirtalis. The sequence goes on along the minus strand of NW_028261382.1, from coordinate 102,975,469 downwards.
ATTGTTATGTTTCGTATTTTATTTTTTTGTCTGTACCCTCCTTCCCTGATTTGAATTGTGAGCCGCCCTGAGTCCCCTTTGGGGGAAAAGGGCGGCATATAAATATAATAAAATCAATCAATCAATCAATCAAGTCTCTACCTGATCTGTTGATGTGCCAAGCCAGACAGTTATAGAGGTGCAAATGACAGACTCAATAATCCCTTCGTAGAACTGTATCAACAGATTCTTGGCCAATCTGAGCCTTCTGGTTTGACGTAGGAAGAATATTGTTTGTTCTGCCTTTTTAATGATGATAAGAAATATCTATTGAAGCTAAGAGTAAGTTTTTTTTTTAATTATTTTAATTTCAAAAGATTTAAACGAGCGTCTTGGAATCTGAAAGCGCCCCTCACCCAAACAATGTTGTTAACAGAATATTGTAGCTGTAAATATTGCCACCGAGTTACATCTCTTTCCAATCTCTCTGATTAATGTTGATAGAAAGATCTTAACAGCAATGCTGGCAAAGAGATTACAGCGTAGCACTATCATTTATTATTAACAATGATCAAGCGAGGCTTATAAAAACGAGGCAAGCCACCGACAGTATTAGGTTAGCTGTAGATTTAATAGCCTTGAATAAAAATGAAGAGCAATTTGTAATCCTATCGTTAGAGGCTGAAAGAGCTTTTGACAAAATATTATACGTGTTGGCTGTCTTAAACAGACTTCGATTTCCTTTGAAATTCATAAAATTCATCAAGATACCCATAGATGAGAATATTTCTAGCTCAGGATAGAACTGGGGGGGGGGGGCTTTGATGTCCTCTGAGCTTGGTGGCTTTCTTGAGGATGTTAGATCAAGGTATTGTATGAGTCATGCCTATCCAAAAGGGAAGATTCGTAGGGTCATAGCATCGTAGAGCTGGAAGGGACCTTGAAGATCTTCTAGTCCAACCCCAGAGGTGGGTTCCTACCAGTTCGCACCTATTCGGTAGAACCGGTTCATCAAATCTACCGAACCGGTTAGAAGAGGTTCCACCAGTGGACCCGGAAAGCAGGCCACACCTACAGAAGAGGTTCCAAAAAATTTTGAAACCCACCACTGGTCCTTGGATATGATTATTCTACACTATCATGCTCATATTTATAAAACTCAGTGCCTCTGTGAAAGGTAAGGATGACTACGGCGTTTGTGGTGCAATCAGAACATTGCGTGTGTTGAAGTTGTTTTAACGCAAACCAAAGATGCCTTTTAAAAACCAAGTTTACATCCTATTCTTATGCAAGCCAGTGCTGTGTGTGAGGTCATTTACGGTGGTTCTGACAAGTGTCGTCAGCATCTTCATATCCGGTCACATGGGCGGCAAGCCACTCCCATTCGGTCACATGGGTGGCAAGCCACTCCCACAAAGGAGGCCACACCCACAGAGCAGGTTCGAACAACTTTCGAAACCCACCACTGTCCAACCCCCTGCTCAAAGTAGGGGACCTTATACCATCCTGGACAGATGCTCAAGGTCCCATGAAGTGTCATTACAAATTTATAAGGCCTGGGTAAAAACCACGCTTGGATTATTGAATCCAGTTTCGGCCACCACAATACAAAGAAGATGTTAACACTTTAGAAAGAGTGTAGAGAAGAGCAACAAAGATGGAGGCTTAACGAACCGGTTGTTAAACTGGAAGCATTGGACCTACTGAAACAGACCCCCCGTATAACACCCTCCAATAACACGGACACCCTCGCAACTTTATCAAAAAGCGCCAATCAATCCATTACAGTGCAAATAATAAACGTTTTGGAAAGACTAACACTGCCACACCCCAAATGTGTCCTCTAGTGAGGTCCCAATCTAATTTCACAACAGAGACACATTCAGAGACCGCCGTACACTTTTGTGTCTATTATGGCACACCCATAAACTTCCTACTTATTCCTGGACAATTATATTCACCGTTTAATCGGGAGAGAGATTGCAACTTTAACTCAGGAATTACAATTCTTGGAGAAGTTACCTGAAAATCGTTTCGGTAGCCTGCAATTTTTCTTATGAAATCCATTCATACAACCCACACCTTTCGAAGGGTGTTCGTCCCAAATTGCATCAGTGAAAATGAACATCTTACTAAAAATTTTATTTCTTTTCCAAATGTTACCTATACTTAAAAAAGATGCGAATCTTTTAGAATGGCAGAAGGGTATCAACAAATTTGTATGGGCAGGAAAGAAGCCGATGGTAAAGATGAAAATAATGCAAGATGTACGTGAGAGAGGAGGATTGAAACTACCTAATCTAAAACTATATTATTATGCAGTGGCGCTATTTGTAATTAGTGATTGGACTCATTTAACTAATGATAGAATATTGAATATTGAGGGACACGATCTGATATATGGTTGGCATGCTTACCAATTTTTTCCAATTGGACAAGAATTTTAAAAGTCATATTTTAAGAAATGCTTTACTGCGGGTCTGGAAAACATATCAATATAAATTAAATGACAAGATACCCATGTGGGCAATTCCTAGACACGCAATGAAAATATGAATATAGCACGAAAACAGGATAGAATTACCTACAGACAGCTTCTCATTTTGGAAAGGGGGGTACTACAACTAAAATCTTTAGAGGTATTAAAAGAGGAGAAGGTAGTTCAAACATGGTTCCAGTATGGGCAATTACAGGCCAGGTGGAAAATAGAACAAATTGCATCAATAAATGTCTATGGATATTCTCGGTTCTCCAGGCCATGATTGTCCCAAAGGTGCTTTTTCAGGAGGCAACTGGACTTTCTTATTTTATTTTGCTTTGAAGACATTTCACCTCATCCAAGAAGCTTCTTCTGCTCTGACCGGATGGTGAGGAATGGAAGGATTCATACTCCTTGCCCACAGTTGGTCATTGGCATCCTTTTAGAGAGTCATTGAGGCCACCTGGAGATTTATATGTGTCCCCAGGGTCACCCGAGTAGTACAAATGGGTTTGGAGCCTTTTTGGAACTGCTAAAAGGATGCAAATGGCCAGCTGTTTGCAAGGAGTATCAATCCTTCCATTCCCCACCATCCGGCCAGAGCTTAAGAAGTTTCTTCGTTGAGAAGCAAAAAGTCTTCCAAGAAAAACCAGAAAGTCCAGTTGCCTCTTGAAAAAGCACCTTTGGGACAACCAGGACCTGGATGACAGAGAATCTCTATAGACACCTAGGTCCTGAAAGTTGCTCCTCAAGTTTCAAAAAATATCTACCACTCCTTCTGGAGAAAAGTAGGGTTCTATCCCAGTGCTATTTTTATTAATGTTTCAGCTAGCCAATCAGGAACCATGACAACTGATGGGTTAATGGGAGAAGTATATAACCATTGATCTAAGTTCTGGATGAAACCAAGGGAAAGAACCAGCCACTTGATTATACCCTTCTGATGGACTGCCGATGTCTTTTCTTTGCCCTCCCCAAATATTCCTGTGGAATCACACAAATTAAATTTTAATCTATCTTGATGCATTATCTCCATCTCAATTATCATTCAGCCACCTCATTTGCATAAGTCAAGAGATCATAATGACTTACTCAACTAAGCATACCCATGCAGTTAATTACTTTGGGGTATTTCTTTTTTTTCCTTTTCCAAATGAAACACTAAAATTATTTCCCAGCAGAGGAACCAACCTGCTCACCCATGACAGTGCGGGATGCTAGAATCGCGGGTGTTGTGTGTGTGTGTTTTTTTTTAAACAACGAATAGGAAATTAATTTTTTTCAGCTCATTGAACCATGCCCACGATCCACACAGAGGGGAAAACTACTTAAAGATGGCCCTAGTGCTTCCTAACTCTCTTTTTTTTCTGCTTCCCTTATTCGGAAATTGTTTCTGGGGGACTTTGTCTCAAGAGACAAAGAGGAGAGATTTTTAACCTAATTTTGGAAAGGAAAAAGAAATCCTGAATCTAGGGACATTGGATCTCAGTCAGTGGTGGGTTGCTGTGGGTACGGACCAGTACAGTCGTACCGGTAGTAGCTGGGAGCAGCTGAGAGCGTACTGGTATGGTGGCTCGTTTGGCCCACGCGCCCGCCCACGCTCTATAGCGTGGGAAACGGCAAAGTGGTCACGCACACACAGCGTGCGACGCCTGCACAAGCCCCATCAAGCAGCTGGTTGCTGCAGGGGTGGTGGATTGCACATGTGTGCGCAGCACACGTCAGACGCATGCACGAACAGACCTCAAGCAGAGTACCGGTAGCGACGGTAAGAGTAACCCACCACTGAGTATGTGATGTCTTAAAAAACGGTTGATCGGGAATCTGATAATTCTGATGATTGGTCAAAAGGTTCTTGTGTTGAAATAAAATCCAGGCCTTAGCAAGTTGGGATGACCCGGGGCATGGCCCAGAGATAGCACAAGCAGCTGGTAGTTCGAATCACCCTTTTATTGCTCCAAATTTCCCCAAACGCTCCCACGTTCCTGGCAAATCCCAGAGAAAAGTGATCTCTCCCTCTCCCCCCTCTCTCCCTCTCTCTCTCTCTCTCTCTCTCTCTCCCTCTCCCCCATCTCTACCTCCCTCCCTCCCTCTCTCTCTCTCTCTCTCTCACACACACACACACACCTCAAGCAGCCTCTGGCTGCAAATAGTCCATCCCAGTGCTATGTACACCAAGGCTGCATAGCAATAAATCCATCAGGGCCAATCAAGGAGTTCAGGAAGCAAAGGATCCAGTTAATTAGTCCATAAGGCCAGGAAGAATGCAAGGACTCTTGGAAAGTTCAAATGTTGGCACACTCAACAAACCATGAATTCAGTGTTTGTTTCTGACAAATGCCCCTCCCCACAGTGTGGGGAGTCTCATTCCCCAGGTGCGCCTTGTGAAGATGGGCAGGGTGCTCTTCTCCCGAGTAGCCTGCTCAGGCTGCACTGTTCTTGCCTTCTCTCCACTCTCCATGCTCTCGGATCAGGAGTGGGTGGTCCTTCTCCATGCCTGAGCTCAGTCTCTCATGTTCATCCTGCCCCTGTTCCTCTCTGACTACAAGCTGTTCTAATCCTGAAAGGCCCAGGCCCTGCCCTTCCCCATTTTCCTCCCAAGCCAACAACCCCCCCCCCCAATATCTGTCGCCTCAGGTTCCAGCTCATTTCCCCCACAGATTCAGGCTCCGACGGGGGCATGACACAGGTGTTGTGGAAAGTTCCATAAGAAATCACAAGTCTATGAGCTGAGGGTATGATAAAACCACAAGGTGCATGTCAGGTTTCCGAAAGATGCCCTAATTAACTTATGAGCCTCAAGCCAAGTTTCAAAAGAAATCCAGTCATTTATTAGCAGCAACATCTCGGCAATACCTGCGTGGAGTCAGATCTAATTTCAGTTTAATGATGGTTGAACTTTACCCCTGTGTCTCCCCTCCCCTCAGTCTGTGTCATAAATCACATTCAGCAATGAAGTGCTGCAGCAGGTTGTAAAATTTCGGCGCCTCACACACCTGCTGTAGTAATCTGTGATCCAACTCTAGCTGCGTGGAACTCTCTCTCCCTTTCCTCCAATGTTGACAGCGCATGCACAAGTAGTTTTGTAACTACTACATTCTTATCTACTGTATGCCATCTTCCTCTTACGTAACCAAGTAAAAATTACACACACACACACACACACACACACACACACACACACACAGAGACACACTTCAAATTGCATTCAGGGTTCTTCAGCTGACCCACCTTTGTACAGCTGAATAAACATATCTTGTTTATCAAGAGAGATCTGGACCCCGTCTCCTCATTCGCACCAAGCCACTCCTGATCTCTGCTTAACAAAGCTGTAGCAACTTCTTGAAATTCTCACAAGCTGTGACTGTCATCCTCTCTATCCCTATGGTATTGTAGGAAGCCCCCCCCCCACTCCCCCAGCCCCACTAGAAGAATAACCCTATCAATTCTAGAGCCAACTGGTGACAGGGAGCCACAGCAGAGGGATGAAAGAGCCACATGCGGCTCCAGAGCCACAGGTTGCTGACCCCTCTTTTAGATTATTCCCAGAGGCCCTCGGTGATCCAAGAACCCTTTTTTGGAAACCAAATTGAGGGATTGTGAAGAAAATGAGGTCACACATCCTCACCTGACCTCAGAGACCCAAATGCTGACATGTCTCCTATGTGTTTTGATTGTGATCGTAAACAACAACAAAAAAGCATTTGTTCTCCTACTGGGTGGATCTAAAGACATTGTTCTCTTCCCTTCCTCTATCATTTCCCTCTTTGAGTAGAGAAGTGATGTGCTTTCAATTGCGCCGGATGATAATGCGTTGGTGTTAATGTTTCTTTGGCAGCCGCTCAGGAAATTAATTAACATGGCGCTCGCTAAATGGAAATATGACAATTTGCTGTAGCTTTCATTTTCATTTCTGCTAGTGCCTTTCATCATCCTTTGCTTTTAATCTCATGGTTATTCTCATAACTTCCCAGGATGATTTTTGCATGCAAATTAGATATATTAGAAGCAACATCCTTTTGGGGTTACCAGTTGAGAGAAAGGACGGAGCGTAAAACATTGTTTTATCACCAATTTCCCCTCCAATTCTGCAGCCCTTTTGCTAAAGGTAAAAATTCCCCTCATACATATGTACTAGTCATTCCCGACTCTAGGGGGCGGTGCTCATCTCCGTTTCAAAGCCAAAGAGCCTGCGCTGTCTGAAGATGACTCCGTGGTCATGTGGCCGGCATGACTCAACACCGAAGGCGCACGGAACGCTGTTACCTTCCCACCAAAGGTGGTTCCTGGTTTTCTACTTGCATTTTTACATGCTAGCTTGGCAGAAGCTGGGACAAGCAATGGGAGCTTTCTCTGTTACGCAGTACTAGGGATTCGAACCACCAAACTGCCAACCTTTCTGATCGACAAGCTCAGCATCTTAGCCACTGAGCCACCTCTATCATCAATTTCACCTACCATCAATTTCACCAATTATAATCAATTTCACTGCATCATCCATTTCTCCTATAATCCTAGAGTTCGGTTGCTACTCGGTTTCCCGGGCCATCAAACCTGAAAACTCATGGCACCAACATCTCACCTTCTTTGTGGCACGAAACTCATAAAAAAGTGTAACGCGTATAGTTGATACTACATCCAAAAGTAGCAGATGACTTATCCCAGTGGTTTTATGTAGCTGTTAGAAAACCCAGGGATCAAATGTATTGACAACCCTAAAGCAGCCTTCCCCACTTACTAGAATTGCAAAATTTAAAAAAGGAGTGGAACCACAACAGAGAAGAACGAAGTCTCAAGTTCCCAAATCTCACAAGAGATTAGATGGTTGATAGTCCTGAAGAAGACAGTTCAATGAGGTGGGGAAGAGATCACGATTGTCAACCAAATGCTGAGAAAGGTAGAAAGATGATGAAGGGACTGGAGGCTAAAACATACGATGGACGGTTGCAGGAACCGGGCATGGCTAGTCTAGTGAAGAGAAGGACCAGAGGAGACATGAGAGCATCCTTCCAATATTTGAAGGGCTGCCACAGAGAGGAGGGGATCAAGCTATTTTCCAAAGCACCTGAACACGAGGAATAATGGATGGAAACTGATCAAGGAGACAAGCAACTTGGAACTAAGGAGGAATTTCCTGACAGTGAGAACAATCAACCAATGGAACAGATGTTTCCTTCAGAAGTTGTGGGAGCTTTATCACTGGAAGCTTACAAGAAGAGATTGGACCACCATCTGTGGTCCAATGGTGTAGGGCCTCCTGCCTGGGCGGAAGTTGGCCTAGAATACCTCCAAGGAGGAGAGAACCAGCAAGGGAGAGAAGAGGAGAAACCTGGGAAAACAAAAATCAATTTCCTCGTCTCCAGTCACAGGTGGCTAAGGCTGCAGTATAATTTCTCCCTCATAAATTAATGTTCTTATGGCTTGGCAAATAGGAGGGAGAGACAAGATGGGGCAATATGTGTCCCCACCAGTGGTGGGATTCAAATAATTTAACAACCGGTTCTCTGCCCTAATGACCATCTGGGTAGGTGTGGCTCGGTGGTCATGTGACTGAGTGGGCGTGGCCAACTCAACGTAGTCGATGGGCGCTTCACCTTAGCTGTTACAATGTACTAAGGGTGAACCGGAGAGGCAGTTTCTGTAAGCAGGGCAATAAAGATGAGGCTAGAAACAACACTAGAATGTTTCCTTCCTGCCTTCCTTACAGGATTAGCCCTGTAAAGTGGGAAAAAACAAAATGAAATTTCTTCCAACAACCGGTTCTCCGAACTGCTTAGAAAGTCACCAACCGGTTCTCCCGGATAGGTGCAGATCAGCTGAATCCCACCACTGGTCCCCACCTAGATTTCCCTTTTAATAGGACAAGTAGATTCTTGAGGAATCTGGGAAGCTCTGATGTTTAGCTCCTCTAGGGAAGGGGAGAGATCCAGCCTTGGGGAAGGGAGAGAGGGACAGAGGAAGGAAGGAAGGAAGGAAGGAAGGAAGGAAGGAAGGAAGGAAGGAAGGAAGGAAGGAAGGAAATTAGGTGAAAGAATGAGGGAGAGTGATGGATGAATGGATGGATTGAAGGCAGTATAGGTGAGAAAATGAAGGAAAGAGGGAGGGAAGGAAGGATATTAGATTGAGAGAATGAGGAAGAGAGGGAGGGAAGGAATGAAGGATAGGTGAAAGAATGTGGGAGAGAGGGAGGGAAGGAAGGATATTAGGTAAGAGAATGAGGGAGAGAGCAGGATGGATGGATGGATGGAAGGAAGGATAGGTGAGAGAATGAGGGAGAGAGGGAGGGAAGGGAGGATATTAGGTGAAAGAATGAGGGAGAGAGGGATGGGTGGGTGGATGGAAGGAAGGATAGGTAAAAGAATGAGAGAGAGAGGGATGAGTGGATGGATAGATGGATGGATAGATGGGAATAAGGAAGGGAAGAAGGATAGGTGAGAGAATGAGGGAGGGAGGGAAGGAAGGAAGGATATTAGGTGAGAGAATGAGTGAGAGAAAGGGATGGATGGATGAATGGATGGATGGATGGATGGAAGGATAGGTGAGAGAATGAGGGAGAGAGGGAGGGAAGGAAGGGTATTAGGTGAAAGAATGAGGGAGAGAGGGATGGGTGGATGGAAGGAAGGATGGAAGGAAGGAAAGAAAGAAGGCTAGATGAGAGAATGAGGGAGGGAGGGAAGGAAGGAAGGATATTAAAGAGTGAGGGAGAGAGGGGTGGATGGATGGAAGGAAGGATAGGTAACAGAATGAGGGAGAGAGGGATGGATGGAGGGAAGGAAGGTAGGTTAGGTGAGAGAATGAGGGAGGGAGGGAAGGAAGGAAGGATATTAGGCAAAAGAGTGAGGGCGAGAGGGATGGATGGAAGGAAGGATAGATAAAAGAATGAGGGAGAGAGGGATGGATGGATAAAAGGAAGGAAGGAGATATGTGGGTGAGGAAGGAAGGAAAGGAGGAAGGAAGGATATTAGGTGAAAGAAGGAGGGATAGAGAGATTGGATGGAGGGAAGGATAAGTGAGAGAATGAGGGAGAGAAGGGAAGGAGGGGGAGGCAGGGAGGGAGGGAGACACTTGTAAAATTCTGTAGCATTCAGAAGTTGTGGGTTCTCCATCACTGGACATTTTTAAGAAAAGACTGGGCAGCCATCTATCTGAAATGGCATAGGATCTCCTGCTTGAGGAGGGGGTTGGACTAGAAGACCTCCAAGGTCCCTTCCAGCCTTTATTTTGATCGAGGGAAGGCAGGTAGGTAGAGATGGGGACATTTTACCCAAAGCTATTCGCATCAACTATTTTGCGCCAAGATGTTGTTCAATGATTGATTCAAGGCAGGAGCATCTTGGAAATAATCTGAAGAATTAACTTTATATATATATATATATATCTTGCAATCTTTGTGCCTTTGTTGTATTTCTTGGCACCGAGCGTGATATGAAATGAGCACCGTTTACTCGATCGACATTACAGCTCCTTCGAGCCCTCAGGCTATAGATTTTCAAGATTATGAATAAACCCCCAATTCCTCTGCCAGGAACTAACTGTTTTGAAGACAATACCCATCTTGTCCCCCATGGGTTCCATCTGAAAGGAGCTTTCTTATTAAGCCCCACCGTCTTCCCTGGAGAAACGGACGTGCGGCTGTTATTGATGGCTTCCCTTTCTCCCCACGCCAGCCCCCGGCCCTTGCCGTGTGTCTGTTAGCTCCACAATCTCTCTCTCAATCGTGTTTTAATTATTCTGGGCTCCCCTTTTGTTTCTTAACAAGGAAAGAGAAGTTGATTTAACCAGATGGTGACAGCTTCAAGGAAGAGAAAGAATGGCTCCTCTTTGGCCATCCTTCCATTCCCAACAGAGGTTCCCAGTTATCTCAAAAGAAGACCATGAAGTTGGCTGGATGTTGAAATGGAAACAAGTTTGAATCACTCTGGATGCCCGTCGGGGAGATGGTTTCAGCCTCCCTTTCTTGATCTGACATGGGTTTCTTTCTTAAATGCAGATGGTAAAGTACAAGGTTCCTGTCGCAGATATGTGCTAGCCGTTCCAGACACTAGGGGGCACTGCTCGTCTCCGTTTCAAAACCAAAGAGCCAGCACTGTCCGAAGACGTCTCCATGGTCGTGTGGCCGGCATGACTCAATGCTGAAGAGGCATGGTACATTGTTCCTTCCCACTGATGAAAGAAATGTCCTTTTGGGTTCAGCTCCAAGTGGGGAAGAAGACACTGGAGACATGGAGGCTGCTTGGAAAGATGGTTTATTGTTGGACAGGACCACATGGCTTGAGTCCTGAACAAAAAAAGGTGATCACACGCTTCAATGTTGGTGGAGAAGAAGAGAAGGGCTGAGGGAGGGGCTTGCTAGGCTTTGTATAACCTGTTCAGTCCCACCTCTCTGTTTCCTCTTCCTGTGTAAGAAATGTAGAATAGAATAGAATAGAATAGAATAGAATACCTCCCCAAAAATAAAGCCAAGTGCTTATTTGGGGGGGGGTCAAAAGAAAATAAGACCCTGTCTTATTTTCAGGAAACTCCGGTAGTTGCCTTAATCATTTATCATATAGTTCGTGACTGTAGCCAAGTAGATCACACCTCTTAAAACCACACACCGCACTGCACATATTGGCCATCACTCCTATTTTCTCTCGTTGTTGCTGTCAGACACCTTGGTATTTCTGAGAAGTTTCTCCTGTTGGAAAATAACCAATCATCCAACATGACAATGATCCCAAGAACATTTTTCAAATTCTGTCCTCCTCTGTTTTCTGGGCTATGAGATATGCCTCTCGCTTAGCTCCCAACACATATAAACAGTGCACAAGACTGTATATTGACTGGACACCTTTGAAAAGCATGTTCAGGACAGAAGGGAAGAATAGGTTTTTCCAAATGTAGAATAACAGAGTTGGAAGGGACCTTGGAGGTCTTCTAGTTCAGTGACGTGCGGTGAGGTTTATGGCTGGTGAGGCAGTCTTCTCCTGTGACACCCCACTGACTAAAGCACTTTCTTTTGCCCGCCTGAGCTCGGGGCAGCGAGCTCAGGCAGGCGAAAGAAAGTGCTTTAGTCAGTGGGGTGTCACAGGAGAGGAGAGAATGCCTGAGCATTGCATTTATTAAAGAAAAAAAGAGGAAAAAAAGGAAATTTGAAGGAAAAGAGGGAGCGTGGGGTGTGGGGGGGGGCATCAGAAACGGAGAAAGAGAGGAGGAAGAGTGAGCGCGACGGTGCAGCTTTAAACAAAATGACAGAGTTGAAGCCTCTAAAAAATGCGCCCTCTACTATGAGGCAGGAGAACTGCATGCCTCAACTACCTCCGGATTTTTTAGGCTTTTAACCCTCGCTTAACTCTGCTCGAGCGCCTAAAAAGTCAGACTAGATGAGGCCTGCAGTTCTCCTGCCTCATAGTAGAGGGCGCTTTTTAAGAGGCTTTTTTAAACAGGCGGTCATTCACGGTGTGGCAGCCAGCTAGTCTAAGAGCCGAGGTGGCGCAGTGGTTAGGGTGCAGTACTGCAGGCTACTTCAGCTGACTGCTATCTGCAGTTCAGCGGTTCTAATCTCACCGGCTCAAGGTTGACTCAGCCTTCCATCCTTCCGAGGTGGGTGAAATGAGGACCCAGACTGTGGGGGCGATATATGCTGACTCTGTAAACCGCTTAGAGAGGGCTGAAAGCCCTATGAAGCGGTATATAAGTCTAACTGCTATTGCTAACCTCAGCACTCACCTTTTCTTGTTTACATTTTTTTTCCTTTTCATGATTGACAGTGGTGAGGCAGTGCCTCCCGTGCCTCCCCTGATTCACGTCACTGTTCTAGTCCAACCCTAGTAGGGTTCTAAATACTCTTCTAGTGGACAACCAACTAAATATGAGCAAAACAGTGTGCAGTGGAAGCCAAAAAAGCCAATGCAATCCTAAACTGCATTAACAGAGGGATACAATCAAGATCATGTAAGGTACTAATACCACTCTATAAAGCTTTAGTAAGACCACACCTAAAGTACTGCATCCACCACATTATAAAAAAGATGTGGAGACTCTAGAAAGAGTGCAGAGAAGAGCAACCAGGATGATTAGGAGACTGGAGGCTAAAACATATGAAGAACGGTTGCAGGAACTGGATATGTCTAGTCCAGTGAAGAGAAGGACCAAGGGAGGCATGAGAGCAGTCTTCCAATATTTGAGGGTCTGCCACAGAGAGGAAGGGGTCTAGCTATTTTGCAAAGCACCTGAAGGCCAGACAAGGAATCATGGATGGAGACCGAACTAGGAGAGATTCAATCTGGAAATAAGGAGAAATTTTCTGATAGTCAGAACAATCAACCCATGGAATCGAACTTCCCTTCGGAAGTTGTGGGAGCTTCATCACTGCAGACTTTCAAGAAGAGACCGGACTAGCATCTGTCAGAAATGGTGTAGGGTCTCCTTCTTGGGCAAGGGGTTGGACTAGATGATCTACAAGGTCCCTTCCAACTCTTTTAAATCTGTAAAATCTGTAAAAACCCTGCCCAGGCAGGAGAAACTCTATTATTTAAGACAAATGGTTGTCCAATCTCTTCTTCAGAACTTCCACAGTTGGAGCATCCCCCCAAAAAAATTAAAAAGGGAGGGTGGATTTCAGACAATGTCTCCTCCCATTATGGCACCCTCCCATTTGCTTCCTCTTTGTCATTTTCTTTTTCAACCACACAACCACTTAAGGGGCAAATTGTTCTGTCTGGGGACCCCCCCCCCCCTAGGAGACCCGTCCCCAACGAGTTGTTACCTATGTCAGGGTTCCAAATAGCATCCAAAAGTAAATCGGAGTCCGAGGCAAAGTATTGCTCAAAGTTCCAATTTATGAAGAGAGCCATGTTGGCACATCTGGGAAAACCCGAATCTGAAAGCCTCCCAGTTTCCCCCCTCCCAGTTTAAGATCTTGCCCCCACACACCCCCAGGTCCATCCCATGATCCAATCTTTTACTGCCACACTGGCAGCTTCCACCCATCCAGTTCCAGTCAGGTGCAGAGGTGCAGAGACAAAGGATGACCTTGGCTTTCTAGAAAGAATGTTGTTATGGCTACATATCATCTAACTCCGTACAATCCCTCCTGCCATTTTCCCACCATAGAAAAGGCATAGTAGAATTATCGAAAGTGTGGCAGGCCAAAGACCCAAAAGCAAAGATGGCTGGAGGCCTGACAACCTGTTTTTATAAACTCAACAAGATATTCATTGATCGAGGTGGGCTCCTTTTTGTAAAAGAAATTGCTACCTCCAAATCCCATGCCCCACAGTCTTGCTTTCTTTTTTTTAATGGAACGTTTTATTTTCCCTGCTCTTCCCGTACAAATGCAATCATTGATTATTTGGTGGATTTTTTTTATTTTAAGAACATGCTTTAAAAAAAATAGCAAAGGAGCTAGAAACGCTCCTCTGCTCCGTAGCACCAAACACGCGTGAAAGATAATCTAGCACCACTTTGCTTTTCCTAGAAGTTGGAAGGGGCCTTAGAGGTCTTCTAGCCCACCATCACCCTACCCACCCATTCCTTCCTGTGGCAGGAATCGTTCATTAATGAAGAACATTCATATGACCACCCAACTCATCGTGACTCCAGGCAACTTACAGAAACAAAACCCCTAATACAACCCCCCCCCAAAAAAACACCTATTTTCCCTAGTAACAGTTATCAAACCAACTATTTCAATCAGACTAGAGCGGAATGGGACCTTGGAGGTCTTCTAGTCCAGCCGCCTACTCAAGCAGGAGACCCTAAACCAGTGATGGCTAACCGTTTTGTTGTCAAGGGCTGAAAGTGTGCGTGTGCATGCACACCCATAATGCAATGTGCACGCGACCCCCCCTTCCCTCCCCACGCATGTACGTGCGATCCCCTGTGTGCATCCCACCCACCCCGCGCATGCGCAGCAGAGACCAGAAAACCAGCTGTCTGGCGGGAGGCACCCCTGTATGTGCAGTGGAGCAGGGCTGGGGCAACAGCTGGCGTGCCCGCCGAGAGGGCTCTGCGTGCCACTTGTGGCATGAATGCCATAGGTTCGCCCTATCCCATTCCAGACAAGTGGCTGTCCAGTCTCTTCTTGAAAACCCCCAGTGATGAAGCACGCATAGGTTCCGAACGCAACTTCTGTCCCACTGGTTCATTGTTCTTACTCTTAGGAAGCGTCTCTTAATTTCAAGTTGCTTCTCTCCTAGATCAGTTTCCATCCACTGCCGAGGTGGCGCAGTGGTTAAATGCAGCACTGCAGGCTACTTCAGCTGACTGCTAGTTCTGCAGTTCGGCTGTTCAAATCTCACCGGCTCAGGGTTGACTCAGCCTTCCATCCTTCCGAGGTGGGTGAAATGAGGACCCGGATTGTTGTTGGGGGCAATATGCTGACTCTGTAAACCGCTTAGAGAGGGCTGAAAGCCCCATGAAGCGGTGTATAAGTCTAACTGCTATTGCTATTCTTTGTCTTGCCTTCCGGTGCTTTGGAAAATAAGTTGCCCCCCTCCTCTTTGTGGCAGCCCCTCAAATACTGGTATCATGTCCACACTCCCCATTCGCTCCTCTTTTGTTTCCTCTGGGAGGGGCCAATCACCATCCACCTATGGCTTTACTCCCAAGTCAACCCTGCTTTATTAGTTGCCCTTGTCGTCTGGAAGCGCTGCGTATGCGCACACTGGGAACAGGCTCCAGCTGTTCCTCTGCCTCACTCCTGTCTAGCTCCCTCCATGCCTCCAACACAGAGCCCTCGTCCGAGCCTTTCCCAGCCTCTAGGACTGGCCCATGTTCCTCCCCAACCTCCTCACTGTCTGACTCTGCGGCCAGCTCTACTGGCCACTGATGGGCCACAACAGGGGTGGGTTTCAACCAGTCCGCAGCGGTCCGCATGGACCGGTTGGTCAGTGAACCTCCACCCCTTTGGAACGATCTCCCCGTGGAGATTCGCACCCTCACCACCCTCCAGACCTTCCGCACAGCCCTCAAGATCTGGCTATCCGGCCAGGCCTGGGGTTAAAGATTGTAATCCGTCCCCACCCGAATGATGAATGTTGTTTCCATTTTAATTATGTATTGTTTCTATATGTCATTGTCTGTATTCCCTTCCCCATGAATTGTAAGCCGCCCTGAGTCCCCTCAGGGAAAAGGGCGGCCTATAAATAAACTTTTCAATTCAATTCAATTCAACCTGGAAGTAAGTAACTTATGGGAACGCCGAAGGGCCCACCTGCCTGCCCGCGCTCCTTACTGGTCTTTGAAGGCTTCTGCGCTTCCACGCAGGCGCATGGTACATACAGCGCCTGAGCGATTCTCCACGAGCCGCTGGAGCATCATGCAGGCGCTAAGACGCATGTGTGAACTGGGCGCGTGCACAAGGACACCGCCGGTCCCGTTCCAACTGTACTGGTTGGAACGGGATGCGCAACCCACCACTGGGCCACAACCATTATCCTTAATAGCAGTTAGACTTATATATCGCTTCATAGGGCTTTCAGCCCTCTCTAAGCGGTTTACAGAGTCAGCATATCGCCCCCACAGTCTGGGTCCTCATTTCACCCACCTCGGAAGGATGGAAGGCTGAGTCAACCTTGAGCCAGTGAGATTTGAACCGCTGAACTGCAGATAACAGTCAGCTGAAGTGGCCTGCAGTACTGCACCCTAACCACTGCGCCACCTCGGCTCTTAAAAATAATGAAATAAGGGGAAGGGAGAGAGTGAAGCCAGAGTCTAACTCAACCCAACCTCTGCTACAGGCACACACAGTGCATAATTCTATATAATAGGAGTGCTATTGAATGCATTTTTTTTTATTGTGAGCATTTGTAATTTAAATTAAATCTGAAAAGGAGATGGGAAGGAGCCGCTTACCGTAGCAGCTCCATTTATTTTAAGCTTGTTATGTTTTCCAGTGAAACCAATAACGTTTTAAACCCGGAGGTTTTTCCGAACCACGTGTACGAATTAGAGAAACGTGGCATTGAAGAACGGAGAGAATCCTGTTCTCGTTAACAATGGAGAAATCTATCGGGCCTTCAAATGAAAGAGACTGAAAAGGAAGGAGCAGAGCAATTAAAAGCCAAGAGGATGCTGTGATGAGTTGGAAAGAAAGATGGGTTCGCTTATTTCTCTCCAATTCACTTCCTAGGCCTCGCTAGTAACCACTGTCCCTTCTTCTGCTGTAAAGGATAAAATCTCATGGGATCGAACCCAGTGATACAAACCAATTATTTCAGAGTATCTGTACACCACAGGATTTCCACTTCTCCAGTTTTGTCCAATTCATTTGAAACCAGTTTGGAGTTTTTTTTTAAAAAAAAATTCTCACTGTGCTCTCATTTTATGTAAAAAGAAATAATATAAATGGATAGCATCCTATAAGCTTTAAAGGAGGAGGAGGAGGAGGAGGAGGAGGAGGAGGAGGAGGAGGAGAAGGAGGAGGAGGAGGAGGAGGGGGAGGAGGAGGAGGAGGAGAGGGGAGGAGGAGAAGAGGAAGGAGGAGAAGAACGAGAAGGAGAAGGAGGGTGATAGTGGTGGTGGTGGCGTCGGAGGAGGAGGAGGAGGAGGAGAAGGAGAAGAAGAGGAGGAGGAGGAGGAGGAGGAGGGAGAGGGAGAAGAAGAAGAAGAAGAAGAAGAAGAAGAAGAAGAAGAAGAAGAAGAAGAAGAAGAAGAAGAAGAAGAAGAAGAAGAAGAAGAAGAAGAAATTGACAACTATTTATCTGGGATGATATAAGGCAGTGTTTCTCAACCTTGGCAACTTTAAGTCCTGTGGACTTCAACTCTCAGAATCCCCCAGCTGGACTTAAAGTCGCCAAGGTTGAGAAACACTGATATAAGGTCTGTAATCCAGAGAGTTGGACTAGAAGACTTCCAAGGTCTCTTCAAGCCCAATGATTTCTCTTCCCTCTTCGCCTCTCCCCTACTCTACCTTAATCTACCCTACCACACCCTACCCTACTTTACTCTACTCTACTCAATATTCTACTCCAATCCATTCTATTCTGTTCTGTGGTAAGATAAGGGGGAAAGAGGCATGGAGTTTACTGCTGTTTGTATCGGGCTTGTTATTGTGCTATTCAGAGAGGTGAAAATTATCCTAAGATTTTTACCCACTGGGGACAATGTTTGGTTGAAGTGGTCTCTGCCCAGGTAATAACGTCCAGCAAATATTTGTAATTTAGGCCCTTAGCAAGAGCTTTGAATTCCTTCCGCTGCCTTC
This sequence comes from Thamnophis sirtalis, assembly GCF_051295495.1. Lineage (NCBI taxonomy): Eukaryota > Metazoa > Chordata > Lepidosauria > Squamata > Natricidae > Thamnophis > Thamnophis sirtalis. Next base: position 102,957,827 of record NW_028261382.1, on the reverse strand, counting down.
CCTTTTGTTTAACTTTTCAAAGGGCAGAATTATAATGATTATAACTTTCTTTTCACAGCCAAGTCCTGTTTGTTTCTCTTTCTTTCTCCTCCAAGGCAGCTCTTCATTGTTGCTGGAATTAATCTTCCCCCCCCTCCCCTAATTAATTCTGAATAATTTAATGGCCTTGAAAGAAGCATTGTTGCATTTAGGGTTCCCGAGGCTGAGGATGAAAGGAATGTCCACTCACGGATAGCTGAATCAACCAAAGTTTATTGAGCATCCAGAATTAACATGAGAATCCACAGCAAACTTATTAATCATGAAACATCATTCTTATAGTGTTTTCAGCCTCTTTGAGCTCTACGTATTATCTCATTATTGGCTAACAAGTCTCCAAGGCACAATAATTGGTTAGTCCTTACATCATTGGTGTTCGTGAGAATGTTCACGTTGTAATAGCTAAGTAAATCAAGTATTATCAAATGAGTGAATAAAATGTTGCAGGTTATTACTTTGTATCATCCCGTGTCCTCGAACATCCCTGGGAACACTGCAAGAGCAAAGATTAGCTGACAGGCAAATATTTTCTGCAGATTGATGCAGTTTCTACTTACACGTGTAACCTCAGTTCTAAGGACCATCCAGATGATTCACTGTAAAAACCCTACATTTCCTCTCTTTTTGTTTTTAATGACGATAAAAGAGATTTTTCAAGAGCATGCATTTGAATCATATTCAAAGTAGGTGCAGGAGACTTACGAAACATAGCAAAAAACATAGCAAAAAATGAAGGAACACATTGCATACAACAACAGCAAAGTATAAGTAATACAATTATGCTCACACCATAGAAAAACAATTGTTTTAACCAAGAAATATTAGGTAACCAGCTAGTTAACCAATCAAAAGGAGAAAATTCATAATGTACATTATTTTTTATAGAAGCTTGTAAATTAGCTAATTCATCTTCAATAGTTCTATTAAGTGAATGAAAATGCACAGCACAAGCACGTTGACCAACTAAAGTACAAAATCCACCTTGACGAGCTAGCAAATAGTCTATAGCAAAACGTTGTTGCATTAAATCTTGATTAAGTTCTTCAATTTCATTTTGCAAGTCTCTAATAATTGCAGCAGTAGCATTAATAGATTTCTCCAATCGGCATGTAAGACCTAAAATAGAATGTCTATTTTCTTGAGTTAATATTCCTGGGTATGATCCCAAAGAAATAGTTCCAGTTATTGCTCCAACTACTGCGCGTCCAAAAGTATGCAATGAAGAAAATTGAGTATTAATAATAACTTCATCAGAACATTTTGATCCCAAGGCTGCACGTCTTTTTCTAGTTGGTAAACTTTCATAAGCACCCACTTGTACAGGTAACGACAAATATCCAATGGCAGCACATTGATAGTTTTGAGGGTGTACGTTAGTTGCATATTTATCAAAGAAAAACCACATTGTAGGATCTTTTAATTGCCATCCAGCACAGATTGATCCACCTGTGTCAGTATTAGAAAAAACAGTTTGAAAAATAGGAAAATTTTCAGGATACATTTCAGGTATGATGTTATGACCTTGTGATGTTTTAATAGTACCCCATAACCAATATTTCTGAGTACAATAACTATAATTCCCTACTTTATCTAAAATACGTTTAGCTTTTGAGTAATCAGACCATTGATTAAACCAATTATGACGAGCATAACAACAAAAACATAAGCCTCTAGTAAATTGGTTAATGCGAATATACTTCCATCTAACTGAATTTAATTCATTTGGAGGAGTAGAAAATAGCCAAGAAGAAGAAATATGTTGAAGTTGCGAAACAATGAAAGCAGAAGAATTAATTAGATTAGGAATAAAAGCAACTTGACCAAGAGCCATAGGAGGTTCATAATATAAAGTTATATTATGACCATGAATCAAAAACATATATTGAGCGTGACGAATCCAAAGATTAGGACTAAGAGGAAGAGCAGGAATTGTTTCCGAGTTAGTAGAAACCGGAAAAGAAAAGAAAAAGAAAAAACAACACATGAGAAAAAAGGATTTTTTCAATTGATGTTGATCTTCAAGGTGATTCCAAGGCAATATTGGAGGACGTTGCATCCTTAGATCTTTCATTTGTTTTTCCATGGTAAGGACGAAACAGGATCCTGAATATGAAAATGTAAATTCACTGGGAGGTCTGAAAAGGAATCTAGAAAAGTTAAGTAATTCCACGCATAAAGAGCAATAGAGATCAAATTTTGAATTTTTCTCAAATTGAAAGGACCAGATTCAGATTTTACCAATTTAGTTAATGTGGCTTTGAATGTACGATGAGCTCGCTCAATTATAGCTTGCCCTTGAGAATTGTAAGGAATTCCATGTATCAATTGAATGTTCCATTGTTGACAAAAAGAATTAAAGTCCTTGCTAGTATACGCAGGACCATTATCAGTTTTTAATTGAATTGGTCGTCCCATTACGGAAAAAGCAGAAAGACAATGAGACATGGCATCAAAGGTGCGCTCATGTCTAGCAGCAGTGACCCACAAAAAATGAGAATATGTATCAATGGATGCATGTAAATAAGTGAATGGTTTAAAGGTAGCAAATTGTGTAACATCCATTTGCCAAATTTGATTAGATTTTGTTCCTCGAGGATTTACTCCCATAGGAAAAGGAACAGCAAATTGTTGACAAGAAGTACATCCTCGAACAATGTCACGAGCCTGAGACATAGGAACAGAAAATTGTTTAGCCAAAGATTTAGCATTTTGATGAAAATATGAATGACTAGCAACAGGATCTGAAAAAAGAGTTGTGACTTCTTTGAGAGTCTCATCAGCTCGTCTATTTCCTTCCGTCAAAGGATTTTGAAAAGGAGAATGGCTCCTAATGTGCTCAACATATAAAGGAAAGACACGTGCTTCCAAAACATGTTTCAAAGATAAAAATAAAGACAAAAGATTAACGTCAAGAGAAACAGCACAATAAGCATAAGGAAGAGATTGCATTGCAAGAAAAACATATTTGGTATCAACAATCAAGTTAATAGGTTGATCAGAAAATAATCTCAGAGCCAAAATAACAGCTGCCAACTCAGAACGTTGGGCAGATGTTTGAACAGAAGTGAATTTAGAAAACCATTGTTGACCATCCGTCCAAACCACAACTCCACGAGTGGGTGATCCGTCTGTGAAAATAGTTAATGCTTCAGGAAGAGGAGAACGAGTAAAAATAGAAGAAAATGAAAGATTCAATGTATTTGTAATAACTATTCTAGGATCTTTAGGTAAAGAATATTGAATATCACCAAGGTAGTTGGAAAATGCAATTTGATATGAATCAGAAATGGTCATCAAATGTTCATGTTCAAGTTTAGTACGAGTGAAAGCTATTCCATCCAGATCATGACCTATTAATTGCAAAGATCTTCGTCGTGCTTTCATAATCAATTCTTCTAAAGCCTGTTGATAAGGAAAAATGTTTCTAGGAGGAGAAGCAGACAAATTCAACCATTCATGAATATGAATCACTTTTTCATCCAAAATAGAATAAAGACATCCAGTAGGTAAAGGTGATGTAGGAAGAATTGCTAACCACAACTTTTTGGTTATAGACACAATTCTATCAACATATCCCAATTTAAATTTATTTAGAATTTCTTGGAGACATTTCTTTTGCAAAACAGTAAGTGAAACCAAATCTCCAGGTTTTTTGGAACCTTTTAATAGAGAGAAAAGAGGTAACATTTCTCCTGTAGAAATTTTAAAATATGGACGAGCCCAATTGATTGTACCTAAAAGTTTTTGCCACTGAACCAAAGTATATGAAGATTGCACCTTAAGTTCAGGTAAGATAGGAATGGAAGAAGATTGTAAGACTTTAAAACCCAAATAAGAATATGGTTCAGAACGTTGTATTTTTTCAGGAGCTATAAAAAGCCCTTTGCTTGCTACAATGGTAGTCAATTGTTGTAGCACCTGTTCTTCATCAAGATTTTCACCTGCAATTAAAATATCATCCATATAATGGAAAATAAGATAAGAAGGAAATTGATCACGAAAAGGTTGTAAAGCTTGATCCACAAAATATTGACAAATTGTAGGAGAATTTAGCATACCTTGTGGTAAGACACACCATTGAAATCTTTGTGTAGGCTGACTATTATTTAAAACAGGCACAGTGAATGCAAATTTTTCTCTATCCTGTGACTGCAAAGGAATGGTGAAAAAACAATCCTTCAAATCCACAACTAATAATTTATAAGACTGTGGGATTAAATTAGGATTAGGAAGACCACATTGTAACGGTCCCATTGGTTGAATACATTCATTTATTTTTCTAAGATCAGATAAAAATCTCCATTTTCCACTTTTCTTTTTAATAACAAAAACAGGGGTGTTCCATGGACTAGTAGAAGGTTCAATATGGCCAGCAGCCAATTGCTCCTGGACTAAGGAATGCAAAGCAATCAATTTTTCAGAAGATAAAGGCCATTGCTCAATCCAAACAGGTGTAGAACAAAGCCATTTAAGAGGAAGCGCCATCATCCAAAATCAAATGAGCATTAAGAAGAGAAAGAAGGTCCCTACCCCAAATATTAGTATGAATATCTAAAATGTAAGGATGTAAGGATACAGACTTACCAGCAGAGGTCGTGATGGCTATGGAATGAATGCTTTGCCAAGCATTTGTAGACCCACCAATGCCCCACAAGGAATTAACATCACGTTTAGGCCATTGGACAGGCCACTGTAAAAGTGAGATGACAGTAACGTCGGCTCCTGTGTCCAACAAACCTTGAAACGGTTGCTTATTAAGATACAAAGTAAGAAGTGGTCTATGAGAATTAATAGACTGCAAGAGGCCTATAGAAGTAAGAGTAGAACCAAATCCAGAATCACCACGATTTCCAATACCTGGGTTAGGTATTTTATAGGGAAGCAAAAGAAGTTGTGCTACAGAAGATCCTTTAGGAAGAAATTGTGGAATGTTAACCCAAATTTGCATAAGAATCACTCCAGTGTAATCAGAATCAATAACTCCTGGAACCACAAAACATCCCAATTTATGAGCAGAAGAACGTGGTAAGATTATGCCAACCAAACCAGAAGAAAGAGGACCAGTGTATTGAGAAGCAACCAATTTTACCTCTAAAGGAAATTTAAAATCCAAATCAGCTTGAGTAATTAAATCGATCCCAGCACTACCTGCTGTGGCTGAGGAAGCGCTAGAGAGGGAGGAGGAACAAGAGAGGGGGGAGGAAAACTCACAACGGGAAAGGCACTCTTTGTTTTCTGGGTGGGTGCCACACCCACCTGGCCGTTTCCCGAACTCAAACGAAATCTACACTGATTTGCCCAATGAAAACCCTTCTTGCAAATAGGACACTTCTTCACAGGACGATCACCACCAGTTGATGTTGAACGACAATCTTTCTGAAAATGCCCAAATTTTCCACATTTAAAACAATTCCCTGAAGGCTTCCTCCCTCTTTGAATCGCTGCAGCCAACAAATTCATGTTGTATGATGGAGATCCTACATCCTGACAAACACGTAACATGTCTGCTAACGTGTATTGATTTGTAGCTTTTAAAGGCTGCAAAGCACGTTTACAGTCCACATTAGCATTTTCAATAGCCAACTGACGAAGCAATTCTCCAGCCGCTTCCTGATTATCCAACTGTTGATGCAAAGCTTTTGAAAGTCTCTCCACAAAATCAGCATAAGGTTCATTCACTCTCTGGCGTATGTTAGAAAAGCTAACTTTAGGTTCTCCGGCTTGAGGAACCTTGAGAAAAGACCTGAATGCACATTCAGAAACTACCGCCAAAGTTGCAGGAGGAAGTAAAACCTGATTAGGAATGTCTGCAAACTGACCTGACCCAAACAACTGTTCCACTGTGTAAAGTCCACCACTACCTAAAGCAGCTGCCTGAGAATGACGCAAATATTCACTTTCCCAAACAACATACTGCATAGAAGTCAAAATCATTCTAAACAATTGTTTCCAATCCTGCGGAATCATGGTATAGCCATTCTTAATTCCTTCCAAAAGACCTTTAGTAAAATTTCCAGTGATACCATAATCAGAAATAGCCTTCTTTAACTCCCTTAAGATCTGAAATGGCAAACCTTCCCACTCAGCAATCTGCTGACCTGGTTGTGGCCCTGGTTGATATTGAACCGGACACACAGAGAACAAATCAGCTAACTCTTCTCCAGAAATATTAACATCTGATTTACAATTTTCTACCATTTTCTGAAAGGCAGACTTTGGAAGAATATTAGTAGAAGGATGAGGAATAGGAAGAAGAGAAAGATGAGAGGGAATAGGAGGAGGGGGAGGAGGAGGAGGAGGTTTTAACACAATGTCAGAAGAAGGAGAAGAAGGTATTATTTCAGACTCAGATTTAGGATCAAAAGAAGAAATTTCTTTTTCAGACAGTGGAGGAAAAATCACAGTATTAGAATGTTGAGAAGGAGGGGATGATAAGGAAGAAACAGAATCTTCTTTTTGACCAAATATTTCTACAGCATGCCGACACAAATGCCAAGCGTGCAAAACATCCACATCTTTCCTAGGCTCAGAATGCAAAACCTTGCCAACTTTTTCCCAATCTGACAACTTCAAAGAACCTTGTATAGGATAGAAAGGACAACTTAAAGCAATTTCACGGACCAGCCGAAAAAGAGCCTTTTGTGACACACATAACTCAGACTTCTTAAGAAGATACCCTAACTCACTAACATGCTTCCTTTGCTCTAGAGAGAGCGAAGACCCCATACTTACTAAGAAAAGCCCTTGGGCTGACGACGCGTCTGTCCTTCTCTGGACGAAGTACGGGTCCCTGTTCGGGCGCCAAAATGTTGCATTTAGGGTTCCCGAGGCTGAGGATGAAAGGAATGTCCACTCACGGATAGCTGAATCAACCAAAGTTTATTGAGCATCCAGAATTAACATGAGAATCCACAGCAAACTTATTAATCATGAAACATCATTCTTATAGTGTTTTCAGCCTCTTTGAGCTCTACGTATTATCTCATTATTGGCTAACAAGTCTCCAAGGCACAATAATTGGTTAGTCCTTACATCATTGGTGTTCGTGAGAATGTTCACGTTGTAATAGCTAAGTAAATCAAGTATTATCAAATGAGTGAATAAAATGTTGCAGGTTATTACTTTGTATCATCCCGTGTCCTCGAACATCCCTGGGAACACTGCAAGAGCAAAGATTAGCTGACAGGCAAATATTTTCTGCAGATTGATGCAGTTTCTACTTACACGTGTAACCTCAGTTCTAAGGACCATCCAGATGATTCACTGTAAAAACCCTACAAAGCATTTGTTTCTTCCATTGGTGGCAGGCTTCTAATTGAACTAACCTTTCGCACCGATAGGCATTCTCTCTCTTCATCATTCTTTAGGCTGAATAAAGCAGGAGAAGGAGGGCTTTTATTCTTTCGCAAACTCCTAAATTCCATTTTTAAAGATCAACCCAGAAATCATACAACCCATGATTCAGATTTTATCTACGTGAGAACTTTGCTTTCGGTACTGAATTGGGCTGCTTCCTTTGCTCAATTCACACAATACGTTTGATTTGATCCTAAACAATTCCAGAAAATGCCATCTATGCACCACAGGGCGAAGCATGAATAACAGAATAATAGAGGTGGAAGGGACCGCAGAGGTCTTCTAGTCCAACCCTCTTTTCAAGCAAGAGCTGTTGTTGTTGTTCAGTCACCGAGTTGTATGTATCCTGTTCTTCATGGCTCCGTGAACCATAGCATGCCAGTCAAGCAGGATATCAGGGATCCAAATAGCATCCAAAAGTAAATCAGAGTCCGAGGCAAAGGATTCCTCCAAGTTCCAATTGATGAAGAGAGCCACATTGGCACATCTGGGAAAACCCGAATCTGAAAGCTTCCCAGTTTTCCCCACCCAGTTGGAAGTTCAAGACGTTGTCCCCACACCCACAAGTCCATCCCATGATCCAATCTCCCACTGCCATGCTGTCAATTCCACCCATCCAATTCCGGTCAGGTGCAAAGATGCAAAGACAAAGGATGACCTTGGCTTTCCAGAAAGAATGTTGTTATGGCTGCATATCATTTGTTTTAATTCTTTTTTAATATTTTTTCATTTCTGTAAGCCGCCCGGAGTCCTTCGGGATTGGGCAGCCTAGAAATTCAATAAATGAAATGAAATGAAATGAAATCTAACTCTGTACAATCCCCCCTGCCATGTTCCCACCATAGAAAATGCATAGTAGAAGAATAGAAAGTGTGGCAAGACCCACAAGAAAATGGCTGTAGGCCTGACACAGATAACCATATACCCATGATGGCGAATCTATGGCAAGCATGCCAGAGGTGACATGCAGAGCGCACCAGAGCACCAGAACCTATAAGAGAGCATCTGGCTTGTGCACATATGCGGGGCTGCCAGCTGCTCTTCTGGGTTCCAGCGTGCACATGCGTGCCAGCCAGCTGGTGTTTGCACAAAGACCAGCTGGCTGGCATACATGTACGCGACAGAACCCAAAAAAGCAGCTGGCTGCCCCGCGCATGTGCACAAACCAGCTGCTCTCTTATAGGTTCTGGTGCTCTGATGCGCAAATGTGCACATGCATTTGCACACAAGCTCCTGTTATGGCATTCAATGACAAAAAGGTTAACCACCACTGCCCTATACCATTTCTGTCCAATTTCTACTTCAAAACTTCCCGTGTTGGAACATTCATAACTTCTAGAGGCAAGTTGTTCCATTGAATAATTGTTCTCACTGTCAGGAAATGCCTCCTCAGTTCTAAGTTGCTTCTCTCCTTGATTAGTTTCCACCCATTGCTTCTTGTCCTGCCTTCATGTGCTTTGGAGAATAGTTTGACTCCCTCTTCTTTGTGGCAACCCCTGAGATATTGGAAGACTGCTATCATGTCTCCCCTGGTCCTTCTTTTCATTAAAACTAGACATCCCCAGTTCCTATGATCATTCTTTATATGTTTTAGCCTTCAGTCCCCTAATCCTCTTTGTTGCTCTTCTCTGCACTCTTTCTAGAGTCACATCTTTTCTACATCGTGGCAACCAAAACTGAATGCAGTACTCCAAGTGTGGCCTTATCAAGTGGTAGCAATTTCAATTGTCTGTTATAGTGTAGAGTCTTCTGCTTGAGCAGGGGGTTGGACTAGAAGTCCTCCAAGGTCTCTTCCAACTCTTGTTCCTCGGTTAAGATTCTGAACACCGCTGCCTGCACAATTCTGCTCTTTGCAGGTGTAAACGCATCACAGCATCTAATGCCGGTGATGGCCCGAGAGATGCATAACGGAGTAGTTTAACAAAACAGTTAGAAAATAAAAATAAAAAAAGCAATCTTACTAGCTAAGAGTTCAAGGAGCAAAACAACCCCAGGAACCCGTCGAGGAGTCAATACACCAGGAGGAAGTTTACTAAGCACTTATGGTATCTACTTGCACAAGTTCTCAGTGGCTGCTTCAGATAATGAATTAGTCCCTGGAGGGTTTTATATTGAAGGCTGTAGATACTCTGCCCTGCTGCTATGCCTTCTCTGTGATCATTAAGAGTCAGCGCCAACTTAATGGCACATAATCAATCAGCTGAGCTCAGGTCCTGCTTATTAAGCCTGATCTGCTTAAGGTACAGGTGTAGCCAGTTATATAATTGGGGTCATCCGGCCTGATCCTTCGTGTTCATGCTGCTGCCTCTTCCTGGGAGATCCTTGTGAGGTCCAGTAGCCAGAGGGTGAAGACTATGTCAGAATATTCATGAACTGGAAAAGGACGTAGCAACAGGTCAGCCATTGAGCCAAGGTGGCGCAGTGGTTAAATGCAGCACTGCAGGCTACTGCTAGATCAGCAGGTCAGTGGTTCAAATCTCACCGGCTCAGGGTTGACTCAGCCTTCCATCCTTCCGAGGTGGGTAAAATGAGGACCCAGATTGTTGGGGGCAATATGCTGACTCTCTGTAAACCGCTTAGAGAGGCCTGAAAGGCCTATGAAGCGGTATATAAGTCTACTGCTATTGCTATTGCTATTGCATTGGGGGAACTGCCTGGAACAGGACATGGTAACAAGATCAGCCAATGTATAGGCATGGCAACCGGGTCAGCCAGTGGGAACTATTTGGTGACAGATGGCTTGGAGCCTGGGTGTGGCTTACCTATGTAGCTCTGAGTCTGTGCAAAAGAACTAATCTAATCTACTCTCTGAATTGAAACTGGAAACTTATCTCTCACTTTGCTGTCTCCAAACAAGAGACCTTTGTCTTTTAAACGCAGATGGAAATTCAAAATCTAGTCCTGGTGGCTTTGTTCTCCTATGCTGTGCCATGTGCTTATGAAGTGGTTGTTTTGTTTCCCCAATGTACAGATCAGCACATTGAGATGTTCAAACTTGAACAGCCCTCTCCCAACAGAGGGGGAGGTATACGACACCATCTATCTACATTTTGCCTTCAGAAATTGTGGGTGCTTCATCACTGGAGGTTTTTAAGAAGAGACTGGACAATCACTTGTCTGAAATGGTATTGGGTCTCCTGCTTGAGCAGGGGGTTGGACTAGAAGACCTCCAAGGTCCCTTCCAGCTCTATTCCAATCGATAGTCCATTGCACTTTTCCAAGCCTTGTTTAGAGACGATCGTGACATGGTTTACTATTCCTAGTAAAGACCGTAATTTATCATCTGATTTGCAACAATTATTCCTCTTGTTCTATTTAACTGTTTCTGATGCTTATTAAAATAATTTATGAAAGCTTCGAAGAGCATAATGTAATTATACAATATTTCATCTAACTTCTGCTCGTTTTCCAAGCAAACAGTTCTAATCCAAGGGCTTACATTTAGCTAATCCTTAAAGAAGATTTCCACTTGCTCTATGGGGATTAATTTAGGCAATTAATTAATAGGCCATTGTATGTACACTGCAGCAGCCTCTGGCTCAAAATCCACATTACGCAATGCACATAAGTAAAATGCAGCAAACATAAAGGCTATAGAAAAATCAGTCACGACTGACAGTATCCATATACTCATAAATCAGAGCGCTGCCAAAGCTCTGTGGACTTGACAGATGCTATTTATTCTACCTTGAGTTTATATAAATTCCTGGAAGAGATATCAAATTAATATTGGAAAATATTAAGATATCTTCTTCCAGACACCCAGAGATCCATTGGACTGCTGGAAAAAGTGTAACTGGGACTATGGATGGACACAAAAGAATTGTTGATCATATTCCAGCTTGATGAGACCATGTTCTAGGCAGCTGGTTAGATCAGCCGTCACCAACTGGTGGTCTGTGATACCAAAAAATTTGGGTGGTCCACGGGAACATTATTTGCATTTTTTATATTGCACTAAATCAGGGGTCCTCAGACTACGCCTCCTGGGATGGATATGTGCAATGAACACTTGTGTTGCTGCAAAGAGTCTCCCCCCTTTGGGGTCTTTTTGTGTTGGTCGGAGGGGGGGCAGAAATTCCAACTTGGGGTCTGCTTAAGCCTCCTGGTGGGGGGCTTTGGGCAAAGGCTGGAGGGAAGAGCCGCTGGTGTTGAAGAGCCGGAGGGCCTCGTTCCAGTGGGGCTGCATCATGGCCTGGAACTGGCTGTCCATCTCAACCCGCTGAGTCTCTAGGGACCGGTACCTGGCCTTGTACTCCCACAGGCCTTCCTTCTGCTTGGAAAGCCTATGCTCCTAGTCCTCAGTGAGGTGCTTCTGCTGAGCCTCCTTCTTGGTCAGATCCAATTTGAACTGAGCTGTTTTGCCAACTCTTTCTCCTGGTGGCTGCTTAGCTCCAACAACTGCTTCTTGTTGGGGGCCCTAAGGAGCCCAGGTGGGCAGGAGGGGAGAGACTGGGAGGGGAGGGGCAGGTAGAGGCCGGCGAGGCACCCCTCGATGTAAGTGACATCGAGTTTGCCACACCCACCTAGTCACGTGACCATCTAGCCACACCCACCCAGCCGGTCATTAGGCAGACCATATTAGTGGTCTGCGGATTTAAAATTATGAATTTAGTGGTCCCTGAAGTCCGAAAGGTTGGGGGACCCCTGGGTTAGATGGTATTACAGACCTTGGACAGCTCTGAGGGTCACAGGAGTTGTCCCAAGAGCGTATCCATCCCACAATTGCAGCTTTCACCCTCGGGAAAGCTTGAAGAATCTTTTACAGAATAACAGATAAGGGACCTTGGAGATCTTCTAGTCCAACCCCCTGCTTAGGCAGGAAACCCTACACCACTTCAGACAAATGGCTATCCAACATCTTCTTAAAGACTTCCAGTGTTGGGGCATTCACAACTTCTGGAGGCAAATTGTTCCACCGATTAATTGTTCTGTCAGGAAATTCCTCCTCAGTTCTAAGTTACTTCTCTCCTTGATTAGTTCCCATCCATTGCTTCTTGTCTTGCCTTCGAGTGCTTTGGAGAATAGCTTGACTCCCTCTTCTTTGTGGCAGCCCCTGAGATATTGGAAGACTGTTATCATGTCACTCCTAGTCCTTCTTTTCTCTGGATTGGCCATTTCCAATTCCAGCAACTATTCTTCATATGTTTTAGCCTTCCAGTCCCCTAATACAATAATACGATACAATACAATAGCAGAGTTGGAAGGGACCTTGGAGGTCTTCTAGTCCAACCCCCTGCCTAGGCAGGAAACCCTATACCGTTTCAGACAAATGGCTATCCAACATCTTCTTAAAGACTGCCAGTGTTGGGGCATTCACAACTTCTGGAGGCAAGCTGTTCCGTAATCATCTTTGCTGTTCTTCTCTGCACTCTTTCCAAAATCTCAACATCTTTGTTTTACATTGTGGTGCAGTATTCAAAGTGTGGCCTTACCAAGGCATTATAAAGTGATTTTAACACTTCCTGTGATCTTGATTCTATCCCTCTTTTAATGCAGCCTAGGGTTGCGCTGGCTTCTTTTGGGAGTTGCAACACACTCAATCCTTTTAACCCCATTTCCGGGACTAATTATTGTTGGAAGTCTCACTTCCCCAAAAGTTGACTATTTCTCGGTCATTCTAAATTTAGCGCAGTATTCACGGAGTTAGACACATGGTGAGTAAAATCATGCCAAAATTCCATTTGTGGGAACAGTAGGTATTTAAATGTGTCTTTTAAAATACATCAAGACAACACAAGTGTAATTTCTTTTAAAAGAAATACAAACTTCTAATAAAATGTATGCTATACCAGAGGGCTTATCTCAGTTTGGAATCTCTCTCTATATTGGATTAAATCTTCATAATATCTGGAATGCTACCTGTTCTTATATATGCCAATGAAACATGGCAGTAATCTCCGAATCAGTGGTGGGATTCAGCCGGTTCGCACCTATTCGGGAGAACTGGTTGGTAACTTTCTAAGTAGTTCGGAGAATTGATTGTTGGAAGAAATCTCCTTTTGGTTTTCCCCACTTTACAGGGCTAATCCTGTAAGGAAGGCAGGAAGGAAACATTCTGGTGTTGTTTCTAGCCTCATCTTGATTGCCCTGCTTACAGAAACTGCCTCTCCTGTTAACATTGTAACAGCTTATTGCATTGTAACAGCTAAGGTGAAGCACCAGCGATGTGAGTGATGTTGAGTTGGCCATGCCTACCCGGCCACATGATCATTTCTGATTGACAAACTCAGCGTCTTAGCCACTGAGCCACAGTGCCCCTTTAACAACCCTCTGAAAGAATGCAAATGACCAGCTTCCTACCAGGAGTATAAATCCTTCCATTCCCCACCATCCTGTTAGAGCTGAGTGACAATCTGAATGACAGATCTTGGATGACAAGCAAAATGTTTTCAAAGAAAAAACAAGATAGTCCAGTTGCCTCCTGAAAAAGCACCTTTGGGACAACTCAGTTGAATCAAATTGGTGAGGGGGGATGGCATGCCTTCAGAGGGTGTTGGGTCCTCCATCATAGGAGGTTTTTAACAAGAGATTGGTCCAGAAATGGGTCTCCTGCTTGGACAGGGGGATTGGAGTATAGCAATAGCAATAGCAATAGCAGTAGACTTATATACCGCTTCATAGGGCTTTCAGCCCTCTCTAAGCGGTTTACAGAGAGTCAGCATATTGCCCCCAACAATCTGGGTCCTCATTTTACCCACCTCGGAAGGATGGAAGGCTGAGTCAACCCTGAGCCGGTGAGATTTGAACCGCTGAACTGCTGATCTAGCAGTAGCCTGCAGTGCTGCATTTAACCACTGCGCCACCTCGGCTCCGAGTAGAAGACCTTCCAATCCTGTAATTCTGTATGTGGGATCTTAAAATCATGCAGATGTTGAATGAATGTTGAATGTTGATTTTATTTATATGCCGCCCTTTCCCCCCGAAGGGGACTCAGGGCGGCTCACAACTCAACCAGGGAAGGGGGATACAAACAGAAAATTAAAACGACACAAAAACAATACATAATTTAAAATACACAACAGTCATACTAATTCGAGACGGGGGCAACAGCTCTTTAGCCCCAGGCCTGTCGGAACAGCCAGGTTTTAAGGGCCTTGCGGAAGGCCTGGAGGGTGGTGAGGGTACGAATCTCCACGGGGAGCTCGTTCCAGAGGGTTGGAGCAGCCACAGAGAAGGCTCTCCTCCGGGTAGTTGCCAGTCGACATTGGCCGGCGGATGGAATTCGGAGGAGGCCTAATCTGTGAGATCTAATCGGTCTAGTGGAGGTAATTGGCAGCAGGCCAATTCATGCAGACCAACTCTAATCTACTCAGTGATAAATGCCTGACAACTTCCCCCTGGACTGATTGATCGGAATGTGCTGGCACCTGCATGAGGCAATCTGCACAGTGATTGGTTCCTGTGGTGTGGAGGGGGAGTTTCCATTTTTCCCGCCTTTTTCTTCTGTGTACTCTGCAATTTACCTCATGATGCTCCAGTTTGCCTCTGACTATCGTGTCTTCTTTAAATATAAATGTAAATATATATTTATTTATATAAAACTACACGTTTGTATCAGAGTATCTGACTACATTTGGACACCCATTGAACAATTCCCTGATGGATTTTCCACCTTCTGCATTAGTTTGCCTCACGTTTATTTTCGTTGTTTTATTGGTTGATTTATTGACTGGAAGGCAGATGAATAGATTTAACGTAGTCAATAAATAACAACAAAAACCAGATTTCCCCAAACATATATTGAGAAAAATAACCCTTTTATTGCAACAGACTAACACAACAATAGTTCAGCCACCATCGGAAGCCAAAACTTCTACAAGGATTTCACTACATGGCCAGCCATTTCCTCATTGCGTTCCAACTTGAAGTAATTAACCTGTGGATTGTTTTGCTTGTTATGGCACCTAGGAGGCATGAGGTTGCATCAACCCAGGTTATAAACGTTTCACATCTGCACACCAAGCAAATTTAAGAGGCGAAGCACTAAAGCAACATGAAACAAGGTCATTATTTTGTCATCGTCGTGTTTAGCTCCCTGTTTATTTGCAACACGCTTTAGGGCTCTTCGCTATACGGAGAAACGCTCCACGGCGTTAATAAACACAAGTATGACATCTGGCCCACGTTGTTTAATGCCACACGGTCCATGTATTTTCCCAAAGAAAGAATTGAGGGACCATTTGTCCTCAGGCGTAATCATTTTTGTTCAATTATAGCCCTCCGGAGAACATTTTTGAGTTTCAAGGATGGTCCATGGAAGACTAATAAAAAACATACCTAATTGAATTGAATTGAATTTTTTGAATTGAATTTATTAAAATTTATAGGCCGCCCTTTTCCCTGAGGGGACTCAGGGCGGCTCACAATCACAAGGGAGGGAAGTGCAACATCAAAAACAAAACAAAATGTGAACAAAGAAAAAAAATAGTAAAACGCAACTTTCGTTCAACAATCAAACACTCGGGCGGGTGAATTAGGAACCTATCCCCAGGCCTGCTGGGAGAGCCAGATCTTGAGGGCTGCGCGGAAGGTCTGGACGGTGGTGAGGGTACGGATCTCAGCGGGGAGATCGTTCCACAGGGTCGGAGCTGCAACAGAAAAGGCTCTCCTCCGTGTAGTCGCCAGTCGGCATTGACTGGCAGATGGGATTCGGAGGAGGCCCAGTCTGTGCGATCGAATTGGTCGAAGGGAGGTAATCGGCAGGAGGCGGTCTCTCAAGTACCCAGATCCACTACCATGGAGTGCTTTAAAGGTGGTCATCAGTACCCTGAAGCGCACCCGGAGACCAACAGGTAGCCAGTGCAGCTCGCGGAGGACAGGTGTAACGTGGGCGAACCGCGGTGCGCCCACTATCACTCGCGCGGCTGCATTCTGGACTAACTGTAGTCGCCGGATGCACTTCAAGGGCAACCCCATGTAGAGCCCATTGCAGTATTCCAGCCTAGAGATCACAAGGGCTCGAGTGACTGTTGTGAGAGCCTCCCGGTCTAGGTAGGGCCGCAACTGGCGGACCAGGCGAACCTGGGCAAATGCCCCCCTGGTCACAGCTGACAGCTGGTGGTCAAAAGTCAGCTGTGGGTCCAGGAGGACTCCTAAGTTGCGGACCCTATCTGAGGGGTGTAAAATTTGACCCCCCAGCCTAAGTGTTGGTACATTCGCCAAATTATTGGGAGGGAAGCACAACAGCCACTCGGTCTTGTCCGGGTTGAGTACCAGTTTGTTAGCGCTCATCCAGTTCCTAACGGCCTCTAGACCCTGGTTCATCACGTCCACCGCTTCATTGAGTTGGCACGGGGCGGACAGATACAGTTGCGTATCGTCCGCATATTGGTGGTATTTTATCCCGTGCCTCCGAATGATCTCGCCCAGCGGTTTCATGTAAATGTTAAATAGTAGGGGGGATAAGACCGAACCCTGTGGCACCCCACATGTTAGGGGCCTCAGGGACGATCTCTGCCCCCCGACCAACACCGACTGCGACCTGTCCGAGAGGTAGGAGGAGAACCACCGTAAAACAGTGCCTCCCACTCCCACCTCCCGCAGTCGTCGCAGAAGGATACCATGGTCGATGGTATCGAAAGCCGCTGAGAGGTCAAGGAGAACCAGGATGGATGCATAGCCTCCATCTCTGGCCCTCCAGAGATCATCGGTCAATGCGACCAAAGCGGTTTCTGTGCTGTAACCAGGTCTGAAGCCGGACTGGAAGGGGTCAAGATAACTAGCTTCCTCCAAGGCCCGTTGAAGCTGGAAGGCCACCACCTTCTCAACAACCTTCCCGATAAAGGGGAGGTTGGAGACAGGACGAAAGTTGTTTAAAATGGCTGGATCCAAGGATGGTTTCTTCAGGAGGGGTCTCACCACCGCCGTTTTAAGTACGGCGGGGAAGTGCCCCTCCCGAAGGGAGGCGGTCACGACCGCCTGGATCCAGCCATGTGTCACCTCCCTGCTGTTGGCAACCAGCCAGGAGGGACACGGGTCCAGAATACAGGTGGAGGATGGAACTTCTTGTGGGTCACAAGTACATTATGCAGCCATCAGGAGGGAGAAGAATGAGGTGGGAGTGTTTATGACCAACAGGTTCCCACAATTTATTTCCCAAGGGGAAAAAAATGCTATTTTATGAATGAAATCAGAAGAATAAAAGGTCTGATATTACTTCTGGCCCTTCCTTTATCCAGGCAAACCCACCTTTAAAACCATACCTATTAAGAAATATTTATATCTGATTAAATTGTTCATATGTTATATATAAATGTGACCCTGAGGATACAGATAAACCTTCAGGTGGCCTCAATGACTCTCTAAAAGGATGCAAATGACCAGCTGTCTGCAAGGAATATAAACCCTTCCTTTCCCCACCATCCAGTCAGAGCTGAAGAAGCTTGTTGGATGAGAAGTGAAACATCTTCAAAGAAAACCAGTTGCTTCCTGAAAAAACACCTTTGGGACAACCATGACCTGGATGACTGAGAATCTCTACAGACTAACCCAGGGGAGAAGCAACATGGAACGAAGGAGAAACTTCCTAACAATGAGGACAATCAACCCATGGAACAGAAGTTGCCTTCAGAAGTTGTGGGAGCTTCATCACTTGAGACTTTCAAGAAAAGATTGGACTGACGCTTGTCAGAAATGGTGTAGGGTCTTCTGCCTGACCAGGGGGTTGGACTAGAAGACCTCCAAGGTCCTTCCAACTCTTATTACTCCATGTTCTGTGTTTTATGAAAATTACAGCTTCTACCCATGTAACAGCTGATTCCATTTGGGAAGGAAGAGGTCAAGACGATGGTCTTAACGTTGGCATGCAGAAGTATGCCCAAAATGCTAATTTTGACATTCAGAGCTGATCAGTTGCTAAATGTAAGGCATACGTGTGTTGTATGCTTACTCATCCACTGTTCCCTCCCACTTTCCATTGTTACCTGCGTCCTAGCCGCACCATCAAAAATATCCTTGGCTTGGATGAGCTGTCAGGAGCTGTCAGTGACAAAGAAATCTGTCTTGAAGAGAGTGAAAGGAAGTACTTTTGAAGACTGATTCATCTGCTTTATCCTGATCTTAGCAACTCCGCAATCTTCTTTTGGACATTCATTTTTTGCTTCCTGTTTTTTTCTTGGTGGGGCAGGGTAAATGATGAAGGAAACCCTGACGAAACCTGGGCATGTGATTGTTGATTTGTACGTGTTGGGATCAATCACCTTTTTGTTGTGTTCTAACGTGCCTCGGACTGCAGAGAAGAGATGGAACTCACTAAGATTTAGAGGCATAGAATCAATCCTGCTTTTAGTAAATCAAATTTCTATCTCTATTGCTTTTCTTGAGTTCTAGGTCTGAAATATGACTTCATTCTAATTGTTCCAGATTACATAATAACATGTTAAGGAGACTGGAGACTAAAATATATGAAGAACGGTTGCAGGAACTGGGCATGGCTTATCTAGTGAAGAGGAGGACCAGGTGAGACATGATAGTAGCCTTCCAATACTTGAGGGGCTGCTACAGAGAGGAGGGGGACAACCTATTTTCCAAAGCACCTGAAGGCCAGATGAGGAGTAACGGATGGAAACTGAACAAGGTGAGATTCAACCTGGAAATAAGGAGGAATTTCATGACAGTGAGAACAAACAATCAATGGAATAGAAGTTGCCTTCAGAAGTTGTGTGTGCTTCGTTACTGGAAGCTTTCAAGAAGAGACTGGACTGCCCTCTGTCATAAATGGTGTAGTATCTTCTGCTTGGGCAGGGGTTTGGATTACATGACCTATAAGGTCCCTTCCAACTCTGTTAATCTGTTAGTATGTTCTTCTGCTTTTCTTTAACTTTGTTTCTGTTTGATAACAGAGCTTAGAAGGGACTTGAGCCCTTCTCACCCAACCCCCAGCCCAATGGTAGAGACCCTCTACCATTTCAGACAAATGGTTTTCCAGTCTCTTCTTAAGAACCTCCAGTGATGGAAGCACCCCCAACTTCCAGACAGGAGCCGGTTCACTGATTGATTGTTCTCACTGTCAGGAAATTTCTTCTTGGTTTTTGGTTGGATCTCTCATGATTTTCCACCTGTTACCTCTTTAGAATAGAGTAGAGTAGAGTAGAGTAGAGTAGAGTAGAGTAGAGTAGAGTAGAGTAGAGTAGAGTAGAGTAGGGTAGGGTAGGGTAGGGTAGGGTAGGGTAGGGTAGGGTAGGGTAGGGTAGGGTAGGGTAGAGTATCTAACAAAACAGAGAGCTAACAGTCCTTCTGGCTCCCTCTTATGGCCGATTGAGGAAAACAGCAACCAATCACATTTTACAGTATGATTTAAAGAAACAGGTACAGCATTGTTACATGATTTATATATAGCCAACCCAACCGTTAGATTATATTCCTAACAATATACATAATAACAGATGAATAAATATACAATACCAATACTAGATTCTTTCAACGTGGTAGAAGTTACAAGGAGAACAAAAGCAGGAGAGAACAGTTTCAGAGCTCAGAGCAGAGTGGTTTCAGTTTCGATTCCCAGCACAGACTGTTTAAGTTCCCATTGGCTGACTTAATTGCTATGCCTGTTCATTGGCTGACCTTGTTACCATGTCTCTCCCAGTCATGAATATTCTAACAAAGCAGGATGCCAATAAATAGAAGAACGAATATATCCTGATTATATAAATCCCGCTTATATATAAAAGTTCTGCCCATATACCTGAAAAAGCACATTTCTTGCCTAGATAGCCAGAAGACAAGGCCAAAAAAGGGGGAAAAAACAAACCTTTGAAAACCCCAGAGGTTCCTGGACCTACAATGAAAAGCTCTTTGTCTAAAATTTCTGCCAAACCCTAAAGAGACTCTTTCGGTTGGTCTCAAAAGAAGGAGCTGAGAGTAGACCAGGAGAAGCGAATCCCACCCCTCACACCTGCCTAGGGGCTTCCATCAAAATTACAACCTTCCTGCTCACTTCTAAATAAAAGAGAGAAATTGAGGTTCCCGACAGGCCGTTGCAATAAATCAAGAGCAGTTAGACAGAGCTAAGTATTTACAAGGTGCATGTAATAGAAATTTTTGTCAAAGGCAGTATAATTACTTAGCATCTCTGGGGCCCAAGGCTGCAGTGATGGAGGAGGAGGAAAAGGAGGAGGAGGAGGAGGAGGAGGAGGAGGAGGAGGAGGAGGAGGAGGAGGAGGAGGAGGAGGAGGAGGAGAGAAGGAGGAGAAGGAGGAGGAGGAGGAGGAGGAGGAGGAGAGAAGGAGGAGAAGGAGAAGGAGGAGGAGACCCTCATCCCATCATTTGCAGCCCCTCCCATCATTAACCATAAATCAACAGTCAAATAATAACCTTTCAGACCCAGCTGAATGCAGGAATAATTTTATTAGGCAGAAGTAATATGAATGTCCCCGGCCACATTGATTTCAAGAGACCCTGTGCTTCATCATTAGAAGCCCCTGAAAGGCAGGGAGAGAAGCATCCGTCATATTCTATTCGCCTCCAAAAATAGAAAAAGGAGCCGTTTTCACCATTTTGGGATCAAATCATGAGGTTTATGGCTCCCACGGATTTCAGATTAATTGGGGCTCTCTCGGGTCATTTTTTCTCTCTCCTTTGAATGACCTGAGGAACAACTTCTAAAGAAATTATTTAAAAAAAATGGGACCCCGTGTTTAGTATTCACAACCAAGCCATAAATGCTGTTATCCTGTGACTTTTTGTCAGGATTCTTCGGAAATATCTGAGAGCCGCCTCGGATTGATCTCTTACAGATTACGGGTTGACAGAGTTGGAAGGGACCTTAGAGGTCATCTAGTCCAACCCCCCCCCCCCCTACTCAAGAAGCAGGGTCTACACTCCTTCTCACAAATGGCAGCTCAATCTCTTCTTGAAGGCCTCCAGGGATGAAGCTCCCACAACTTCCGGAGGCGACTTCTGTTCCATGGGTTGATTGTTCTCACTGTCAGGAAATTTCTCCTTATTTCTGGGTTGAATCTCTCCTTGTTCAGTTTCCATCCATTGTTCCTTGTCCATCCTTCAGGTGCTTTGGAAAATAGCTTGACCCCCTCCTCTCTGTGGTAGCCCCTCAAATATTGGAAGACTGAAATCATGTCTCCCCTGGTCCTTCTCTTCCCTAGACTAGCCAGGCCCAGTTCCTGTAACCATTCATTGTATGTTTCAGTCTCCAATCCCCTAATCATCCTGGTTGCTCTTCTCTGCACTCTTTCTAGAGTCTCAACATCTTCTTACTGTCTCCAATCTCAGGTAAATCTTACCAACTTCTCAAGGAAATTGTGGCTATTCAAACTATGGAGAATTGGCTTTCAACATTACAGAATAATAGAGTCTAAAGGGGCCTTGGAGGTCTTCTAGTCCAACCCCATGGCTCAAGCAGGAGACCTATACCATTACAGACAGAAGGCTGTCCAATCTCTTCTTGAAAACCTCCAATGTTGGAGCATTCACAACTTCTGAAGGCAACTTCTGTTCCACTGATGAATTGTTCCCACTGTCAGGAAATTTCTCCTCAGTTCTAAGTTGCTTCTCTCCTGGATTAGTTTCCATCCATTGCTTCTTGTTGATTAAATACATGCATGCAGATAGAATAGAATAACAGAGTTGGAAGGGACCTTGGAGGTCTTCTAGTCCAACCTCCTGCCTAGGCAGGAAACCCTACACCGTTTCAGACAAATGGCTATCCAGCATCTTCTTAAAGACTTCCAGTGTTGGAGCATTCACACCTTCTGGAGGCAACTTCTGTTCCACTGATGAATTGTTCTCACTGTCAGGAAATTTCTCCTTATTTTTAGGTTGCTTCTCTCCTTGATTAGTTTCCACCCATTGCTTCTTGTCCTGCCCTCAGGTGCTTTGGAGAATAGCTTGACTCCCTCTTCTTTCTGGCAGCCCCTGAGATATTGGAACACTGCTATGCTGTCACCCCTGGTTCTTCTTTTCATCAAACTAGAACATACCCAGTTCCAGCAACCATTTTAGAGGTTTAGATACCTTGAGAAGCATAGCTGCAGAAGACCAGCCAGGTGAAACAAAAAAATGTGCACTCTTTTTGACTAGTGTGCAAACCAACATGCTAATCTAGGAAGCCGTTCGATCTGTTTTAGCTCAGGCCTTCTTACAAGATCTCTTGCTTGAGCAGGGGGTGGACTAGAAGACCTCCAAGGTCCCTCACGACCATATTATTGTATGCTTTTTCCCCCCCCTCCCTAATCCCCATATTGGCTGGGGAATTCTGGGAGTTGAAGTCCGCACACCTTAAAGTTGGCAAGGTTGGGAATCATTGCTTGAAGACAAAAATAAGACTGATATGTTTTGTCAGCAGAGCAACAGTGGGGAGGGGATTCTGCCCCCCTCCCCACAATTTTAGGGCTTAGCACATTGTGTGCGTCCAATCTTACAATGCTTATCTAGTTTTACTGAAGGCAAGTTAAATGCAAGGAAGCTTCTTTTGCCCCCTCAAGTCTCAGCCAATTAACTTTTAGGAGTTTCCTGCTTCGGGTTCAGTATAAGCAAGAATGCTTCACTGCCCCTCGGTGCTGTTATCCTGGGGCTATCGGCCCTTCTCACAATTCAAGTCAGCTTCCATAACGGTGGTTGCAGAAACTAACTTTCCACCCCACAATGCTGCTTTTTTAAAATTAATTCTTAATCAATCCATACTGAGCATCCGGAACAGTGGTGGGTTTCAAAAATTGTTCGAACCTACTCTGTGGGTGTGGCCTCCTTTGTGGGAGTGGCTTGCCGCCCATGTGACTGTATGGGAGTGGCTTGCCGCCCATGTGACCGGATATGAAGATGCCGACGACATTTGTCAGAACCACCTTAAATTACCCCACACACAGCACTGGCATGCATAAGAATAGGATGCAAACTTGTTTTTTAAAAGGCATCTTTGGTTTGCGTTAAAACAACTTCAACACACGCAATGTTCTGATTGCACCACAAACGCAGTAGTCATCCTTACCTTTCACAGAGGCACTGAGTTTTATAAATAGGAGCATGATAGTGTAGAATAATCCTATCCAAGGACCAGTGGTGGGTTTCAAAAAAATTTGGAGCCTCTTCTGTAGGTGTGGCCTGCTTTCCGGATCCACTGGTGGAACCTCTTCTAACCGGTTCGGTAGATTTGACGAACCGGTTCTACCGAATAGGTGTGAACTGGTAGGAACCCACCTCTGATCCGGAATAACAGAATTACATAGTTATATAGAAGGATCGGGGGAGGGCATGATAGAAGTGTTCCAATATTTGAGGGGCTGCCCCAGAGAGGAGGAAGGGGGTCAAGCTATTTTCCAAAGCACCTGAAGGCCAGGCAAGGAATAATGATTGGAAACTGAACAAGGAGAGATTCAACCTGGAAATAAGGAGAAATTTTCTGACAGCGAGAACAATCAACCGATGGAACAGTTTGTCCTAACCCTGGTCCTTCTCTTCACTAGACTAGACTAACCATACCTATTTCCTGCAACCATTCTTCATATGCTTTAGCCTCCAGTTCCCTAATCATCCTGGCTGCCCTTCTCTGCACATTTTCTAGTGTCTCAATGTCTTTTTTATAGTGTGGTGACCAGGCCTGCAGCCCTCTTTTTTTTTGGGGGGGGGGGGTGTCTTTGGCCTGCCTATATTTTCTATTATTCTGCTGTGCATTTTCTATGGTGGGAAAATGGGAGTGGGGATTGTACGCAGTGAGATGCTATGAAGCCATAACAACATTCTTTCTAGAAAGCCAAGGCCATCCTTTGTCTTTTCACCTCTGCACCTGACCAGAACTGGATGGGTGGAAGGTGCCAGCATGGCAGAGGGAGATTGGACATGGGATGGACCTGTGGGTGTGGGGGCAAGATCTTGAACTTTCAACTGGGTGGGGAAAACCAGGAAACTTTCAGATTTGGGTTTTCCCAGATGTGCCAACATGGCTCTCTTAATCAATTGGAACTTTGAGCAATACTTTGCCTTCGACTCTGATTTACTTTTGGAGGCTATTTGGAACGCTGACATAGGTAGCAACTCGTTGGGGATGGGTCTCCTGGGGGCGGGAGGTGCCCAGACAGAACATTTTGCCCCTTAAGTGGTTGTGTGATGCTATTTGGAACGCTGACACCGGGTGCAGCATTCTAGGCGTGGCCTTACTAAGGCTTTATAGAGTGATAAAAAGATTCGGTAGAAGACAATGAAAGCTCTTGTGATTTTCTTGTCAGTACAAAATTGATAATCGAGAGAGAGAGGGGTTTGTTTAGTGCCTGCTGTTCAAAGCACCGTGTGTGACACCAGCCATCTATCCTCATTTTTATATGACACCTCAGCGCCCATCCTAGCAGCGTACCTGCTAAGGTGTAAAAGCATATGGGTACAAGATTCCTTTTCTCTCCAGCAGGGAACAAAGTTGATTTTAAAAACAAATGAGACATCTTTTACAGCAGCTGTGGGTGAGGTGCTAATTGAGGGAACTAAGAGAAACAAGATGATGGGGGGGGGACAGTATCTCCAAAGGGATAACTTTTGGGTTTGCCATCTCTTTTCTCATCCAATCATCTTTTCAGGTGCTCAAGATTTGCTCAAATTACAGGTAGTCCTTGAGTTATGACCACAGTTGAGCCCAACCTTTCTGATCAACAGAATAACAGAGTTGGAAGGGACCCTTTGTAGGTCATCTAGTCCAACCCTCTGCTAACTGCTTCCATTCCATTCCATTTGTAAGAAAGGCAACAGTAAAAATATTGGGCTTTCTGTCTGGATGGTCTCTTGTGACGAGCTGATGGACAGAGAATGATGGACAGAGCAGTTAGCTTCCTCCCATAATTGGGGCATACCAGGGGTTGTGACACTAAATATATACCTACCTCCCTGGCTCAAGCTGATATAGGAGGAGGACCACCTGTGGCTTAGTGATTAACACATCTGCCTAAGATGCAATACAGCACAGGTTCGAATCCCATTAAGGGTATGGCTAGCCGATGAGAGCTAAATAGCTTGAAATGGATCTATACTAGTCTCCCTTTATTTATTTATCAGCACAAATACAACACAAACGTAAGAAAGGCAACAGTAAAAATATTGGGCTTTCTGTCTGGATGGACTCTTGTGACGAGCCGATGGACAGAGAATGGAAGCAGTTAGCTTCCTCCCATAATTGGGGCATACCAGGGGTTGTGACACTAAATATATACCTCTCACCCTGGCTGGCTGATAAGGAGTCGAGCTCTGTAGCTCAATGGTTAACACATCTGCCTAAGAGGCAATAAAGCACAGGTTCGATTCCCAACATGGGTATGGCTAGCTGATGAGAGCTAAATAGCTTGAAATAGATCTATACTAGTCTCCCTTTATTTATTTATCAGCATAAAATATAACAAATGTAACAAAAAGGCAACAGTAAAAAATATTGGGTTTCTGTCTGGATGGTCTCTTGTGACGAGCCGAAGACAGAGAGTGGAAGTGTGACCTTCATCCCATATTTGGGCATACCAGGGGTTGTGACTTTAAATATATACCTCTCACCCTGGCTGGCTGATAAGGAGTCGAGCTCTGTAGCTCAATGGTTAACACATCTGCCTAAGAGGCAATAAAGCACAGGTTCGATTCCCAACATGGGTATGGCTAGCTGATGAGAGCTAAATAGCTTGAAATAGATCTATACTAGTCTCCCTTTATTTATCAGCATAAAATATAACTTGTGTGTGTGTGTGTGTGTGTGTGTGTGTGTGTGTGTGTGTGTGTGTATGTGTATGTGTATGTGTATGTGTATGTGTATGTGTATGTGTATGTGTATGTGTATGTGTATGTATATGTATATGTATATGTATATGTATATGTATATGTATATGTATATGTATATGTATATGTATATGTATATGTATATGTATATATACCTCTAATGAATGTGCTTTGTGCAAATAGAGATAGTGGCTCTTGTGCATTCTGCCTTGGCTTGATTCTCACGTCAGGCCTTTCGCACAGGAAGCCTCATTGCCAAATTCCTCCAACGGAAAATAGAAGGAACTCTGCCTACGATTCCCACTTGTTTTCTTTTCCACCAAGGAGAAAGAGGGGAGTTAATTAGCAAAATGACAAAAAGACGGGGGGGGGGGGAGAGAAATGCCAAACGCCTTTTTGATGCCTTGACTTAAAATTTTGGGTTGACCAGGAGAAAGAATCCCAATTGCAAACAGAAGTGCAAGAGCGCCTCCTTTTGGATAGTTATCAATACGGCATGTCAGGCCCTTAAAACTTCCTTTTTTGTTTTGTTCATCCCTGCAAATGAAAAAAAGGGGGGGGGAATCGTTCATTGGAAGATCAAAAAATCCCCCCAATCAAAGAGCTCTTGAAAGGGGTCAGCAGGAGACTTTCCCCAGCTGTCCCTAAGTGGAAAGTAAGAAAAACAGAAAATAAAGATTAAGGTAGACATCCACGTCGTACAAAAGATACATCAGATTTGCACATTCACCCTTCATTCCGTAAAAGGTAAAGATAAGGTTCCCCTCACACATGTATGTGTTACTCGTTCCCAACTCTAGGGGGTGGTGCTGATCTCCGCTTCAAACCTGCAAGGGTCGTAAATGTGAAAAATGGTCATAAGTCACTTTTCTCCGTGTCTCACGTGACTGAAGGAACGGTTGTAAGTTAAGGACTTAGTCCCTTAGTCCTTGGTGGCTGCGTGTTTTCTTGTAGCTCCATTGATAAAATAAATAGCATAAAGGAAGCACCTGCCTTCTTTCTGTATCTTGCTCTTCCCCGCCCT
The DNA here is from genome assembly GCF_051295495.1 of Thamnophis sirtalis. Lineage (NCBI taxonomy): Eukaryota > Metazoa > Chordata > Lepidosauria > Squamata > Natricidae > Thamnophis > Thamnophis sirtalis. The sequence goes on along the minus strand of NW_028261382.1, from coordinate 102,930,712 downwards.
TTCGTTCCGCTAAAGCCCGTCAAAAATATTGTGGTTTTGATGTTCTTGCGGAACAAGAATATCCAGAACTCCGGATTATCAAGTGCTCTTCAGTTGATTAGGGGAACTGGAGGCTAAAACATACGATGAACGGTTGCAGGAACTGGGCATGGCTGGTGCTCGTGAAGAGAAGGACCAGGAGAAACAGGATAGCATCTTCCGATACTCGAGGGGCTGCCACAGAGAGGAAGGGGTCAAGCTATTCTCCAAGGCACCAGACAAGGAACAATGGATGGAAACTGACCAAGGAGAGATTCAACGTAGAAATAAGGAGGAATTTTCTGACAGGGAGAACCATCAACCCATGGAACAGAAGTTGCCTTCGGAAGTTGTGGGAGCTTCATCACTAGAAGCTTTCAAGAAGATACTGGACTATCATCTATCAGAAATGGTGTAGGGATGGAGAACCTATGGTACACCTGCCACAGGTGACACATGGCTCTGCGAGCCATCGCCCAACTCACCTCCACCACGAATGTACATGCGCCTCCAGTCGGCCAGTTGATTTTTGGGCCTCTGCTGTGCATGAAGAGATGAGCATGCATGCCCAGGGGACAGGAGGGTCATGAAAGCATGCATGGGGGAGCAGGGCGACAACATCAGCAGGGCGACAACAGCCAGCGCGGAGAAAGAAGGGCGCTTTAAATAGCGCTTTGAAAGCAAGCCGATTCAATTTAAGGTAAGGGTTAGGTTTAGGGTTAGGTTAAGGGTTAGGGTTAGGGTTAGGTTAAGGGTTAGGATTAGGTTTAGGGTTAGGTTAAGGGTTAGGTTTAGGGTTAGGTTTAGGGGGGTTAGGTTTAGGGGTTAATTTTAGGTTTAGCGTTTACAGCGTGCTTCTGTCTCAGTGCTGTTGTCGCCCTGTTGATGATGTCAGCTACGCGGTTTCGTCGAGCGCGGTTTCGTCGAACGCAGTTTTGTGGTGGAACCTTCTAGTCCAACCCCCTGCTCAGGCAGGAGACATTCTACCATTTCAGACAAATAGCTGTCCAGTGCCTTCTTACAAATCTCCAGTAATGGACCACCCACTCCTTCTAGAGGCAAGCAATTCCACTGATTAATTGTTCTAACTCCTTCTCCTTGGTTTTCTCTCCTTGACTAGCTTCCGTCCATTGCTTCTTTCTCCTGCTTTCAGGTGCTTTGGAGAAACGGTCGACCCTCCCTCCTGTCTGTGACAGCATTTCAAGTACTGGAAGATGTTACCATGTCACCCCAAGTCCTTCTCTTCAATACACTAGACTTACCAGTAATATACAAAAAAAAAAAAACACTTGTGGACCTCAACTTTCAAAATTCCCCAGCTATAGGAACCAGCCATGGCTCTCAGTCATTCTTTGATATCTCAAGATAAATGGGCCTCAGTAACGGATCTAGGAGACACAGATCCCACCATCTTGACTCCCATTATGCTGGGAAATCTTTCCTCATCCAGAGCTCATAAAGAGGAACTTTTACAGAATGACAAGACCAAGCTAGACCTATCTACGGATATAAATATAGACTGTATATAAAGTTGTGGTAGTCCAATCTTCTTCTCGGTGGACAGACCTTTAGAAGATCATCCCGCTTCTTCAGTTGTTAGCAGAGAAATCCACCCATTTGGGTAGAACAGCCATGGGGAAGCTCTCCCTGGTTTGCCATCACCTCTTTCCTACATAGGTCCAGAAAGTGGATGATTCAAGAAGTAGCTTTTGTGATGTTTCACCCAGCCTTGATGTCAGAAAGCTGGTGGGGTCAAAGTTGAAGAAGTCCTCCCCTTACAAGCCTCTCCAAACACCCAATGAACGTTCAGTAAGTTTCTCACAATTGTCCATGGTTTTGTTGATGGATTTCCATCTCGTAGTCCTGGGAAGAGTTCCTTGTGTCCCAGTGAGTGAAATGGCTGAGAATATCTTAGGAAGTTTGGATCCCATCCCATCTGTAGACAATTTTCCTGGAATACATATATCAGGATTCCAGTGTTGTTGTATCACAATAAATACGGACAGCTTTGAAATGAGTTATGCATTTCTTCAGCTGGAAGACCCTCTATTAAAGCTTTGGAGAACTTGCTCCTTTTGCTGACGGAGCCCACCATCTGAGGTCAGCATCTTGCTTAATTTAAGATCAAGGATGGGGAAACCAATTGTGTTGCTGAGTCACCTAACCCAGCATCCTTTCCTCTGGCCATATTAGCTGGATCTGCTAGAAGCTGTCTATGATAGCACCTCAAGTACTGGGAGATGCTACCATGTCGCCCCAAGTCCTTCTCTTCAATACATTAGACTTACCAGTCAACCAAATCTAGAAGGGCACCAAGTTCTCCACTTCTGCTAACTCTTGAGTAGAAGTCCCACCTAAGAAACTAGACCTGGGACTAAGTGTTCCTGACTTTTATTTTTATTTGTGAGTTATTTCCTGACAGAACCGCAATAACATCAACCCTATGGCTTTTCCTTTGTTGAGGTTTCTGAGGTAAAATTGGTTGATTTTTTTTTTTACTTCTAGTTGTAGATGCCCTCAGGTCTTCTCCCACCTCACCGCAACATTTATTGAATTCAGAGAGGCATGAGTTGAGCTGTGTGGGTTGAAATGAATGGACCAGGTTAACGTGAAGATGAGAAAGTGGGTTTAACAAAGAAAGGGAATCTGTCATCTTAAAGAGACCAGCTGGAGAAATTCCACCCCTCCTGCTTGAGGATGGAGAAGTCTGTCCTTCAGTTCCTTAGTTCTGCTAAGTTTCACCTTGCCTAAAAACTCTGAGATGTTGTGGTCCTCCAGTGGTGTTGTGACTCAGCAGAAGTTTGCTGTGAGTTGAGTCGGGATGCAGCTGGGGCTCGGTAGTGTCGTCTTCTGGAGTTAAGAGGACGGATGGTGCCACGCCCTGGTTGCAGAAGTCAACGTTCACTCGTTCGTTCGTGGTTCGTCGTTCATGGTTTGTTTGTGAGAGGCACTTGGATAAGTGATTTGCTTTCTGTAACCCTGATTCAAAGAGACACTTGGAGAAATGAATTGCTTTCTTTCTGTAAACCTGGTGTTGCTGTAATAGCTCTTTGTTTTTGCATTCTGCTGCGTAACCGTTTTTGCCAGAGACATTATTTATGTTTATTTTGGGCTCGCAGCCAGCGTGAGCCAGGACTGATAAAGTTATTTCCTTTTAAGTCTGTCTGACTATCGTCTGTGAACGAGCGACAAAGGGGGGTCAGAACAAGTGGCCAGCGAAGCTGGCAGAGATTCAGACAGTGAGGAGATTGGGGAGGAACCTGGGCCAGTCCTGGAGTCTGGGGAAGGCTCTGATGAGGGCTCTGTGTCGGCGGCAGAGATGGGGCCAGGGCCGTATGCCAGTTATCAGCTGCCTTCAGAGTCAGACATCAGTGGGGCAGATGAACAGCTGGAGCCTGATCCAAGTGTGCGCATGCGCAGAGTTGCCAGACGAAGGGAAAGGCTAAAGAACAGGGGTCGACTTGGGAGTAAGGCCACAGGTGGATGATGAATGGCCCCTTCCAGAGGAAATAAAAAAAGGAGCGAAAGGGGAGTGGAGTTTGCAGGAGACAATTAGTTTACTTAATTGGTTCGTGACTCTCCGAGACTCCTTGCCAAGTTTTGCAGATATCGGTTTGGCAGCTCTCCAAGCCAGATAAGGTCTGTGACTGTAAATCCTCCCTTGAAAGACTTTGCTGGGTGTGAATGAGCAGAAATCACAGCAAATTAATAAAAGGGTTTTTTGTCGGGACAAGGAGTTTGCTTCATGCTCTCGGGAAGCCTAGAGCGGATCATGAGATTTCATACAAGGTCATTGAAGCATCAGTTAGTATTCTAGAAAAGGAAGAACAGTAGTGTCACAGAAATCCTAGGGCGGTGTTTCTCAACCTTGGCAACTTGAAGATGTCTGGACTTCAACTCCCAGAATTCCCCAGCCAGCGAATGCTGGCTGGGGAATTCTGGGAGTTGATGTCCAGACATCTTCAAGTTGCCAAGGTTGAGAAACACTGTCCTAGGGAGTGATGGGAAGAAGCCCTCAGAGATCTAGGTAGATCTTCCAGCCACATGTGGTTCAACAGCTATTTTTCAGAGACGGAGAAGCAAGGTGGAGAGACGATGTCCCATTCTCTGCAGAACAGATTCAGCCACCAATGATGAGAGCCGTTCTGATCCTCCTGTTGACTGGACTCCTCCTTATACAGCCAGGTGAGTCTTCTAATAGGTCTGCCTTCCATTCCAGCAATGCTTTTCCTAGGGAATTTAGCTTCACCAGATCCCTCCTTCCTGTTCCTCATGTGCGCCTTGGGCTCATTTTGGACACTTATTTAAGAATAGAATAGAATAGAATAGAGAAAGAAGGAAGGAGAATAGAATAGGAATAGGAATAGGAATAGGAATAGGAATAGAAATAGAATAGAATAGCCTGCAGTGCTGCATTTAACCACTGCGCCACCTCGGCTCTATAACTTGAGCTTCCTATTCCTGTGGAAGGGCATGTATTCTATTGGCGTGTGTCGGATTCCCATGGGGCCATGAAGGGGTCATGGTTGTCTGAGCTAAGTTTGGTTGACGTTTGGGCTGCTGTGAGAGGAGGCAATGAAGAGGCTTGTGTTTTGTAAGGGTGTTGGTTAGTTCCTATGATGGTTTTGTCTTGGTTTGGATGTTGAGTGAGGGCCATTTGCTTATGAATAGAGCTACCTAGACACTTGGCTGTTTTCAATAAGCTCTCTCTCTCTCTTCAATGCCTCTCTAAAATTTGCCTCTCTTCTCTGGCAGGTGGCTCGCTCTGGTGTTACACCTGCCGCATCCAACTCTATACCGACAAATGCAAAACGACGGTATTCTGCAAAGGAAAGACAAAACAGATTTGCAAAACAGATGTGATCAGTAAGCCAAGCTGCAAACTGCCTCACTCTGTGTATCTCTTCCTTGCTCTCTTTCTCATCCTTTCTCTCTCTCTCTCTTTCTCATTCTCTTTCTTTCTCTCATTCTCTCTCTCTCTTTCTCTTTCTCTCTCTCTCACTCTGCCTCATGCTCATTCTTCCTCTCACTCCCTTTCTCTCTTTCTCTGTTTCTTATTCTCTTTCTTTCTCTTTCTCATTGTTTCTTTTTTTCTTTCTCTCTCTCTCTCTGCCTCATGCTCATTCTCTCTCTCTCCCTTTCTCTCTTTCTGACTCTCTTTCTTATTCTCTTTCTCTCTTTCTCTCTCTCATTCTCTTTTTTCTTTCTCAATCTCTCTCTCTCATTCTCTTTTTTTCTTTCTCTCTCACTCTGTCTCATGCTCATTCTTCCTCTCTCTCCCTTTCTCTTTTTCTAACTCTATTTCTTATTCTCTTTCTTTCTCTTTCTCATTCTTTCTTTTCTTTCTCAATCTCTCTCTCTCTCATTCTCTTTTTTCTTTCTCTCTCTCTCTCACTCTGTCTCATGCTCATTCTTTCTCTCTCCCTTTCTCTTTCCAACTCTTTCTTATTCTCTTTCTCTTTCCAACTCTTTCTTATTCTCTTTCTCTTTCTTTTTCTCATTCTTTCTTTTTTTCTTTCTCAATCTCTCTCTCATTCTCTCTCTTTTTCTTTCTCTCTCCCTCACTCTGCCTCATGCTCATTCTTTCTCTCTCTCCCTTTCTCTCTTTCTAACTCTCTTTCTTTTTCTCTTTTTTCTCTTTCTCATTCTTTCTTTTTTCTTTCTCAATCTCTCCCTCTCATTCTCTCTCTCTCAGTCTCATTCTCTCTCTCCCTTTCTCTCTTTCTCACTCTTTCTTGTGTTCTCTCTCTCTCCCTCCCTCCCTCCCTCCCTCCCTCCCTCTTTCTCTTGGTTTTCTTGCAGACCTTTCATTACCCAACCAGGGAACATCATCAGTGCTAGAAGTGGTGATATTCCCTAGTTTGTTTGTTTGTTTGTTTGTTTGTTTGTTTGTTTGTTTGTTTGTTCGTTCGTTCGTTCATTCATTCATTCATTCATTCATTCATTCATTCATTCATTCATTCATTTTGTATGTCGCCCACTCCCGAGAGACTCAGGGCGGCTTACAAGTAAAAAAGGGGAGGGGAAGACATACAAAAACAAAACAACATTAAAAGATCCACCCATTCACAACTTAGTTGGGTCGTAAAACATCTTCAAGAAAAACATCAAGCTTAGAAGCACCAAGGACCCCATAAGTGTTGCCCTCCTCATAAACCCCACTTCCTTTCACCACTAAGGATGTTCCCTCATTGGGTCATGGAAACATCTTCAAGAAAACCACCAAGCTCAGAAAGCATTCACAGTTCAACCCCGAGCTACGAATATTCTCTCCTATTGGCAGGGAGAAGCCTGTAGGATAAAAGTTTGAAGGTCCCAAACCTCTTGTTCTTCTTGTTCTTGTTCTTGTTCTTGTTCTTGTTCTTGTTGTTGTTGTTGTTGTTCTTCTTCTTCTTCTTCTTCTTCTTCTTCTTCTTCTTCTTCTTCTTCTTCTTCTTCTTCTTCTTCTTCTTCTTCTTTTCTTCTTCTTCTTTCTTCTTCTTCTTCTTCTTCTTCTTCTTTCTTCTTCTTCTTTTCTTCTTCTTCTTTCTTCTTCTTCTTTTCTTCTTCTTCTTCTTTTCTTCTTCTTCTTCTTCTTCTTCTTCTTCTTCTTCTTCTTCTTCTTCTTCTTCTTCTCCTCCTCCTTCTCCTTCTCCTTCTCCTTCTCCTTCTTCTTCTTCTGGATTTACAAATCCTGCCCCATTTTCCATCTGCTAGGGAGTTACTGTGGACAACACACTGCCTTACCCCATAAAATGGGATGGGTAGCCGGGTCCCTTCTGGGCCTCCCTAACTTCCCTGTCAATCTCCTTTCCAGGTCTGATGGGGTTTGTCAGCATCATCTCTAAGGAATGCGCTTCGTCATGCAATGAGTACTACAAGGACATCTCCATTGCCAAAAGGAACATCTCCTGCTGTTCCAACGACCTCTGCAACATTGAGAGCAAGTCCTCCTCCTCCACCACCCTCCGTGCCCAGATAGCGATGGTGGTTTTCACCAGCTTGGTCTGCATGATTCTGAGCAGGGCACTCTGAGGGAGGCTTGCAGTTAAGGCAAAGAAAAGCAGAATCTAAGTTTCCACCCAAGGCTGCATTTAAAACCGCTGAAGAAGACATTGATCTCTTATAAAGTAACCATGGGATTCAATTGCTTATTGTTTGTTATTTTTCCACAAGTAAAATTTAACACATATTATATTTCCCCCCTCCCCCCCTCCCCCTAGATCTCCACCTCCCTTCCCTCCCCCTGACTTCCCAGAGCCCATACATGGTATAACTTTTTGACAATCACAGTCTAAAATATCTCTACATTGAACTCAGCTTCTTGCTGTTACCCAAATTTTTAACAGTTTAAGTTATTACTGATTTTAAGCATAAGCTATCTGGAGTTTCTTAGTCCCGTATTTGCTTTGTATATAATCAATCCATTTTTTCCAGTCTCGTTTATACCTCTCGTTTGAATGTTCTTTAAGATATGCTGAAATTTTTGCCATTTCAGCTAAGTTTGTAACCTTCAAAGTCCATTCTTGAATTGTAGGCAGGTCTTTCTTCTTCCAGTATTGCGCCACCAAGAGTCTTGCTGCCGTTATTAAGTACAGAATCAAATTAATCTCTACTGCTACAAAGTCAATACATATACCTAGTAAAAACAGCTGGGGAGTGAATTTTATCCTTTTTTTGAAGATATTTTGCTGGATCCACCAAATTTTTATCCAAAATGCCTTAACATTACGACATGTCCACCATATATGAAAATACGTAGCATCGAAAGAACCACATCTCCAACATTTAGGCTGAACATTTGAATACATAGAAGCAAGCTTTTTGGGATCTAAGTGCCATCTATAAAACATAAAAATTTTCTCTCAAATTTTGTGCTTGTGTAAATTTTACATTTCTTACCCATATTTTTTCCCATGTGTCCAGCATTATAGGTTCTTCAATATTCTGAGCCCATTTTATCATACAGTCTTTAACCATTTCAGTTTCTTATTGTTTGTTATTAAAGACATGGGTTAGGATAGGGTAGGGTAGGGAAGGAAAGGAAAGGGAAGGGAGGGATAGGGAGAGCAGAGCAGAGCAGAACAGAGCAGAGCAGAACAGAATGCAATATAGAATAGTATAATAGAAGATAAGAGAAAATAGAAAAGAAAATAGAAAATAGAAAAGAAAATAGAAAATAGAGTAGAGTAGAGAAGGGGATAGTAGAGTAGATATAGAATAGAATAGAATAGAATAGAATAGAATAGAATAGAATAGAATAGAATAGAATAGAATAGAATAGAACAGAACAGAACAGAACAGAACAGAACAGAACAGAACGGAACACTTTATTTCACACCAAATGTGATTAGACACACAAGGAATTTTTCTCCGGTTTAAAACAAAAAAAACTTTCAGTATGCATATAAAGCAACCATAGAATCATCATGATCATCATCATCATCATCAAAATAATAATACCAATAAGAAGAGGGAGTTAAGAAGATGAATAGAAGGAGAATAAGTATGCTATACTCATACTACAGGGTGGGGCATAACCTTTTCCTAGGGGGTCACAGCAACACTTGTAATAACAACACAAATAATTCATACACCATTCGAAAGCCCATCAAAAACTGAGTTTATTGACACGATTTAATAGTCAGTATGACCACCATTAGCCCTTCGAACAGCATTCAAACGAGGTGGATAAGAACACAACAAATCTTCAAACAGTTCCGTTCGATTTTCAGGGTGGGGCATAACCTTTTCCTAGGGCGTCACAGCAAGATCGACAGCAGTTTACAACTTCCGCGACACCTCATTTTAAAGCCCATAAAAAACTGAATTGAATGAGCTATTAAATGTTAAATTTGTTTCGGTTGAAACTTTGAGAATGAATTTGGAAACTGTGTTGAAAAATCTGGAAAATCGAACGGAACTGTTTGAAGATTTGTTGTGTTCTTATCCACCTCGTTTGAATGCTGTTCGAAGGGCTAATGGTGGTCATACTGACTATTAAATCGTGTCAATAAACTCAGTTTTTGATGGGCTTTCGAATGGTGTATGAATTATTTGTGTTGTTATTACAAGTGTTGCTGTGACCCCCTAGGAAAAGGTTATGCCCCGCCCTGTACCAGGGTAAATGTCTTTAGGCATGAATTGGGTGTTCAGCAGAGTGATGGCAGGAGGGGAAAATTGTTCCTATGTTCCCTTGTTTTGGCAAGATAGATGATGATGATGAGAGAGGGGGGGAGGGAGAGAAGGAGATGGAGATGAGAAAGAGACAGAGAGGGAGGGAGGGAGGGAGAGAGAGAGAGAGAGAGAGATGGGAAAGAGAGAGGGGGGAGGGAGGGAGAGGGAGAGTTCCTCTATATTTGGAGCCACCTTGCATGCAGAAGGAAATTGCAAACTATATTTGGGTGATAACATGGTCAGGGCTGCATTTCTCAACCTTTCAGATTTAAGATGCATGGATTTCAAGTGGCTGGCTGGGGAAATGTAGGAATTGAAGTCCGCACATCTTCAAACTGTCAAGTTTGGGAAACAAACGCTGTCAGTTCTTGTCCCAGCTCCTCTTCCCCTGCGGATTCAGACTCCCAACGGGTGACTGAGAATCTCCCTAGACATTCCTCCTGGCCTCGGGCCTATTGGAAGTCTTTCCATTCTGCTTTGTAGGAAGTTAGTACCCAGCTCTCTCCTAGAAGAATCGAATATCCTGGGAAACATTGAAAAAGGCAGGGTATGACGTTTCCCTGGGTAAGAAATGGAGAAGCGTGTTTTTAGGCAAGAAACAGACTTACTCTTAGTAGCCCCCACCTTTGCCAATGGGCCATTGAAAGGCCCGAGCCAGTCTATTCTACATAACAAAGACCTCTCCCCTTCAGCTCCAAAGTGATGGGGTTAAGGGATGATAGTATTAGCCCTTTACCCAACTCACCACGGGGCACCTGGGGAGAAACGATGCTCAACCAAACTGGGACTCAAAGCACAGCCTACAGATTTACCCCTGCATGACAACCAATCAGAATACAAGCTCCAGATCAAAGGCCAGAGAGGGCATCAATCCAGGTACTTTCAGCATCTCCGCCCTTTTTTAATTCTTCACCCAACATCTGGAAGCATCTGATCCCCCTTTTCTGTTCAGGAGCTCAAGACATGGGGTCCTGTTCACCATTAAAACCATCTTTCCAAGCAGCCTCCATGTTTCCAGTGTCTTTTCCCCCACTTGGAACTGAACCCAGAAGAAGATTTCTTTCAACAGCCTATCTGGGCTTTGATTGACAATGGTGCCCCTCCCTGGCAGCACCCATAAATTGGTTTCTGACAGGGAGAATTAAAGGATCAAGAGGGCCCTTCGGGGCAGAGAGTGGGGATAAAACAGGCATTTGCTGAGATTTGCTGTTCGGCTTGTATTTTTCCAAATCTCCAAGGCAGAACAGCCTCTCTCTCCTCCCTCTGGGTTTACACAACGGTGGGAAATTGTGTCCCGTGTCGGTCTGAATCTTCCCAGCGTTGACAGTCGGCTGTGAGAAAAGCACAGCTGTCAAAACCCAGCTACGTAACTCCCAAAATAAATCAGCAGTGGTCTAGCACAGTGTTTCCCAACCTTGGTAACTTGAAGATGTCCGGACTTCAACTCCCAGAATTCCCCAGCCAGCATTTGCTGGCTGGGGAATTCTGGGAGTTGAAGTCCGGACATCTTCAAGTTGCCAAGGTTGAGAAACACTGGTCTAGCACATCTCCATTTCCACCCAGCAGAGGGATTAGGCTCAGCCCACTGGTGGGATTTAAATAATTTAACAACCGGTTCCCCGGCTGGGTAGGCAGGGCCGGATAGTCATGTGACTGGGTGGGTGTGGCCAATTCAACGTCACTCATCGCACCCAGTCCCGCCTGCCGGCCACTCGCCTCAAAGGAAGATGTGGGATTCAACCATTCTGACCAGTTCAGACTAATCTCACCACTGGCTGGCCCCGCCCCTGATCATATTTTTGGTCGTTTTGGGGACATTTTCAGGGCCACTTTACGGCTATGTTTTTGGCTGTTTTCAGGATGCTTTTGGGCTATTTTTGTATTTTATATATATAAACACACACACACATACACACACACACAAACAGTGGTTTTTTCAAAGCACCTGGTATGCCCAAATATGGGAAGGAGCACACTGCTTCCTTTTGCCTTTCAGCCCTTCTCCAGGCCCCACTATCAGCAAAAATGCTACACATACATACATACATACATACATACATACATACATACATACATACATACGTCTGTTTGTGTGAGTGTGTGTTCCAAGCAATTTGAACCGAACTTGGTACACTTACTATCTGGAAACACCCCTTGGTGTGTGTCTTCTGTTACAATACAACCTGTTGTGCCTTCAAATGGCTTCTACTGTACAGTGCAGTAGAGTTGTCATGGTAATGGCTTCACTGTCCTCCACAAGGGGGCTCCTTCTGGTAAGGGAGGAAAATCCAACATTAGAAATTATGTTTGGTCCGGACATTTTCCCTCCTATAAATAAATACCCTGGCAACTCCGGGTTATCAGCTAGTCCTGTTTATAAACTGTGGGCTGAACTCAGTTTGGCTAAGCCAGTCGCACAATGTCTCCCAAAGGCTAACAGAGATAAGACTGGAGTTTCAGGACGGCAGGATTTAGGAAATTATGACCCTCCTCTCTCAAGCGAGAGGCACTTCTTCTGAAGTTTCCCTTGTGGTCTCTCCACCCCTGATTCTTTAGCAGATATTTTGGATAAAGAAGCTCAGTGGGTCTCGAACCCTAACCCTAACCACCACAATGAAAGAAATTAAACAAAAATTAAATTTATCAAGGCCAAAAGTCGACATAAAGCTTTCGCTTAGAATGAGTGAAGAAAATGCATTGTGCAAAGTCTACGTGATCAATAATTTTCTACACAGGGAGTTTAGAATATTTTGCACAATGAGGTTTGGGAAATAGATCTGGCTAGCTATCTTCCATCCATCCATCCATCCATCCATCCATCCATCCATCCATCCATCCAATCTTGTGAGAATTCCACCCTTAGAAGACAATGCAACTGTGGCTTCCACTTGGTTGAACTCACCTCAGAAAGTCTGGTTGCTCTGCAACATTCTTCAGTTTTTAGAAGGCCCGGGAAGACTCCGAGGATACGGTACATTGACACAAAACAATACCTCCAAAGAAAGCCACACCTATTTGAAGTTACACACCTGTTCCTTTCGCTTACCTTCTGTATCTATCACCTGTCAGAAAGGCGTTCTCTTAAACGCGAGGTGAAAATGGATTGATTAGCTCATAATTCACCTGGTTTTACCAGTACTAGTCATTCAGGGTCACCAGAAAAATGGGGAAAAATTATGAATCGCATGCTTGATTTCTGAAAGTGCAACAAATTCCAACAAAAGTATGCTCCTATCAGATGGAAAAAAATAGGGTTTTCACAGGGGATGTGACCGGACAGGACAGGATAGCACAGAATAACAGAATTGGAAGGGACCTTGGAGGTCTTCTAGTCCAACCCTCTGCTCAAGCAGGAGACCCTACACCACTTCAGATAAATGGTTATCCAATCTCTTCTTTAAAACCTCCAGTGTTGGAACATTTACAACTTCTGGGGGAAAGTTGTTCCATGAATTAATTGTTCTAACTCTCATAATTTTTTTTTCCTAAGCTGCTTCTCTCCTTGATTAGTTTCCACCCATTGCTTCTTGTCCTGCTTTCTGGTGCTTTGAAGAATAGCTTGACTCCCTCTTCTTTGTGGCAACCCCTGAGATATTGGAAGGCAGCTATCCTGTCTCCCCTAGTCCTTCTTTTCGTTAAACTAGACCTACCCAGTTCCTGCAACCGTTCTTCGTATGTTTTAGCCTCCAGCTGTTGCCCTTATTTGCGTCCAGCCACAGTATCATCTCGCTGCAGTAATTTTAAAACTATTTGAAGAGCTAAAGATGATTTCCTGGCCTTTTCTGCCCTCCATGTAACCTCCACTGTAGACGCAGGTCGCGATTTTAGTTCCAACCGGAGCCCCATTTTATTCACCCGCAAGATCAACTCATCAACTAATTCTGCATTAGCATGGCAATTAAAACGCAAGAGCCCGCACCATTTGTAGGACAAATTTCCTCCCCCAGGTATGCATGTTTTTACAAGCAATTTCGCCTAATATATGCCTTTGGCTCCACTGTAGCCCTGCCTCTAATGTACGGATCCTTTTTTTTTTTTTCTTTTAATGTAATTCAGCGAATTCAAAGGATAATTGGGTTCCAGTTAACATTTGTGTAGGAAGCGCAAATGAGACCGGCTTGTATTAAAAGGGGAATGAAATAAGTGGTTTGGCTGTCTCAACTGTCTTCCTGCCCTTTGTTTTCCTGTTTTCCCGCACGAGTCTTGTTTTGTGATCTATTTCTTCCACTGAAGAGATCCTCAGATTTGTGGGATCCCCTCTGTCCACAGAACTGGTTTTACTACCCGAGTCACGGAGTTACCAATTCAGACAAATAATCCATCCGTAAATAACAGCCTAATCAGGGAATTATCAAGAACGCTCCCATTAGGTCATTGTTACACAAACAGAGCAAACCGCACTCCCTCCTAGCACTGATGATGCTATCTAGTTTGGCAATGAAAGGTCTGTATGAAAATAACCAAGCTCAGAGAGCACCAAGGACCCCACAGTCCTCCTCCTCTCCATAAACTCCACTCTCTTCTAGCACTGATGATGTTACTTAGTTTGATAATGGAAGGTCTGCACTCTATAGTAGAATAGAGTAGAGTAGAGTAGAATAGAGTGGAATAGAATAGAATGGAATGGAATGGAATGTGGAGTGGAGTAGAGTAGAAAATGGAATAGAATAGAATAATAGAATAGAATAGAATAGAATAGAATAGAATAGAATAGAATAGAATAGAATAGAATAGAATAGGGAGTGGAGTAGACTAGAGTAGAAAATGGAATGGAATGGAATGGAGTAGAATAGAGTAGAGTAGAGTAGAAAATGGAATAGAATAGAATAATAGAATAGAATAGAATAGTGTAGAATAGAGTAGAGTAGAATAGAATAGAATAGAATAGAATAGAATAGGGAGTGGAGTAGAGTAGAGTAGAGTAGAGTAGAAAATGGAATGGAATGGAGTAGAATAGAGTAAAGTGTAGAGTAGAGTGGAGTGGAGTGGAATAGAATAGAATAGAATAGAATAGGAGTTTGAAGGGACCTTGGATGTCTTCTAGTCCAAAAACCCCTCCCACACTCAGGTAGGAAACCCATTTCAGACCAACAGTTGTCCAATCTCGCCTTAAAAACCTCCACTCCTCCTTATTGTGGTTGAAGCTGAAGAAGTCATTGACAGGTAGGACGTTGTAGCAGATAATTTTGTGTACTACACTTAGGTCAGACTATAGTTCTAGGTTGTCCAAGCCCAAAATTTCGAACGTGGTGGCATAAGGGATTCTGTTGTGAGCAGAGGAGTGGAGGACCCTTCTCGTGAAATACCTCTGGACTCGCTCAATTGTATACAGTGTGGATTCCAGACAGGTGAGCTTTATTCGAGAACTGGTCTAGAAAAGGTAATGGAAATAATCTCCTTGAAGACATCCAAAGAACGGGAAGATCCAACTCAATTGAGTTTTCAGTCTACTTGGTTGTATTTTGCCCATTTCTCCATATAAAAAAAAAATACCCCACTACAATTAATGGGTCTATCAACATGGTTCTCAACCAAGGACCTTCTCACCAAGCTTGAAGATCAAAGTTCGTATCCATTCTGGTCCGAGCTTTGTTGACCCAACTCTTTTCTTCTCCTTGGTTCCTCTTGAGCCTTCTTCCCTTGGAGAACAGAGAAGTGGGAGGAGAAGATAAGAGGTGGAGCTGCGTCCAAGGGAGATCACTTTTTTTGCTAACTGAGCAAACCTGTTCTCCTTCATTGCTGTGCTGAGCTCAACCACAGAAGGTCTGCGGGTGTGTGAACGTTTTCTGTGCCGTGATGAAAGTATATCTGGCTACCTGGCTGGTTTTTGCAGCATCTGCAGACCTTGGTAAGGTCAAACTTTTGTTGAGAAATATTTGGGCAATGTAAAAAGAAGAGGCACTGAATCTTCGGCAAGGGTGCTCAGGTTTCTTTTTCATAGGGTGAGAAAAAAATGTCTTGTGGTTCCTCAGAAGTAGCCTTTGTACGGTAGGAGCTAGTTGATGCTGGTAGAGAGAAGGAAGGAAGGAAGGAAGGAAGGAAGGAAGGAAGGAAGGAAGGGGACAGAGAGGATGAAGAGGAGGGGAAGAAGAAGATGATGAAGAGGAGGAGGAGGTGGTGGTGGTGGAGAAGGACAAGGAGGACCATTTCAGACAAACAGCTGTCCAATCTCTTCTCAAAGACAGAGAGGACGAGGAGGAGGGGAAGAAGAAGAAGGAAGGAAGGAAGGAAGGAAGGAAGGAAGGAAGGAAGGAAGGAAGGAAGGAAGGAAGGAAGGGGACAGAGAGGATGAAGAGGAGGGGAAGAAGAAGATGATGAAGAGGAGGAGGAGGAGGTGGTGGTGGTGGAGAAGGACAAGGAGGACCATTTCAGACAAACAGCTGTCCAATCTCTTCTCAAAGACAGAGAGGACGAGGAGGAGGGGAAGAAGAAGAAGGAAGGAAGGAAGGAAGGAAGGAAGGAAGGAAGGAAGGAGGGAAGGAAGGAAGGAAGGGGACAGAGAGGATGAAGAGGAGGGGAAGAAGAAGATGATGAAGAGGAGGAGGTGGTGGTGGTGGAGAAGGACAAGGAGGACCATTTCAGACAAACAGCTGTCCAATCTCTTCTCAAAGACAGAGAGGACGAGGAGGAGGGGAAGAAGAAGAAGGAAGGAAGGAAGGAAGGAAGGAAGGAAGGAAGGAAGGGGACAGAGAGGATGAAGAGGAGGGGAAGATGATGAAGAGGAGGAGGAGGTGGTGGTGGTGGAGAAGGAGGAGCATTTCAGACAAACAGCTGTCCAATCTCTTCTCAAAGACAGAGAGGACGAGGAGGAGGGGAAGAAGAAGAAGAAGGAAGGAAGGAAGGAAGGAAGGAAGGAAGGAAGGAAGGAAGGAAGGGAGGGGACAGAGAGGATGAAGAGGAGGGGAAGAAGAAGATGATGAAGAGGAGGAGGAGGTGGTGGTGGTGGTGGAGAAGGACAAGGAGGACCATTTCAGACAAACAGCTGTCCAATCTCTTCTCAAAAACCTCCATTGATGAAGCACCCACATCTCCGAGAGGCAAATCATTCCACTGATCAATTATCCTCACTCAGGAATTTCCTCCTCAACTCCAAGTTGCTTCTCTCCTTGATTAGTTTCCATCTGTTTCTTCTCGTTTTGTCCTTAGCTGCTTTGGAGAATAGCTTGACTCCCTCTTCTTTGGGGCAGCCCCTCAAATATCGGAAGACTGCTATCATGTTTCCCCTGGTCCTTCTCTTCACTAGATTAGACCTACCCAATTCCTCTATCTTGTTTTGCAACGTGTTCCCCAAAAGATGTGGTGTGAAACATCTTGATTTACTTCTTACAGGGCATGAGGATTAAGCAGGCTTAATCACTCCCATCCCTTCGGTTTATTAAAGGTTTGCACTCCTCAATTATAATAGAAGGAATGGAACAGAACGGAACAAAACAAAAACAGAACAATAAACACAGAATGGAATGGAAGAAGAAGAAGTAGTGGGGGTGCTTAAGGACTTCATTTAGAACTTTGCAACTAGCGTGCAGGAGATTGGCGAAGTTAACTGATTCCCAATCGGTTAATAGCAATAGCAATAGCAATAGCAGTAGACTTATATACCGCTTCATAGGCCTTCAGGCCTCTCTAAGCGGTTTACAGAGAGTCAGCATATTGCCCCCAACAATCTGGGTCCTCATTTTACCCACCTCGGAAGGATGGAAGGCTGAGTCAACCCTGAGCCGGTGAGATTTGAACCGCTGACCTGCTGATCTAGCAGTAGCCTGCAGTGCTGCATTTTAACCACTGCGCCACCTTGGCTCCTAATAACGCCAATGTATAGAAATACAGACATGGCAATTTAGTTATTTTGCTGCAAACTTTTGCAAGGAAAATGGGTTAGATATTTGTGGGTAAAGAACACAAATCTCTCTTGGCTGAAGCGTTATAACTAAGCAACTGAAATGATTAAGGGCCTGGAGACTAAAGCATATGAAGAAGAGTTGCAGGATTTGGGCATGGACAGTCTAGAGAGAGGAAAAAAGGACTGGAGGGCACATGGTAGCAATATTGTAGTATTTGAGAGGCTGTTGCAAAGAAGAGGGGGGGGGACTTATTTTCCAAAGCACCAAAAAGCAGGACAAGAAACAATGGATGGAAATAAATCAAGGAGAGAACCAACCTGCAGTTAAGGAGAAACTTCCTAACAGTGAGGACAATTAACCAATGGAACAACTTGCCACCAGAAGTCGTGGTTGCAACTCCATCGCTGGAGGCTTTTAAGAAGAGACTGGACAGGCATTTGTCTGAAATGGTAGAGGGTCTCTTCCTTGAGCAGGGGGGTGGACTAGAAGACCTCCAAGGTCCCTTCCAGCTCTATTCTGATTGAAATGGCATAGGGTCTCCTGCTTGAGCAGGGGGCTGGACTAGAAGACCTCCAAGGTCCCTTCCAGCTCTATTCTGATTGAAATGGCATTGGTCTTCTGCTTGAGCAGGGGGCTGGACTAGAAGACCTCCAAGGTCCCTTCCAGCTCTATTCTGATTGAAATGGCATAGGGTCTCCTGCTTGAGCAAGGGGTTGGACTAGAAGACCTCCAAGGTCCTTTCCAGCTCTATTCTGATTGATTGGTTGATTGAACCGACCCCTGGGATCAAATTCATAGAAAATCAATGTGTAGGATTGTAAAGAATGCCCTTTAGAATATACTATGCAAATACATTGGAGAAAGGGAAGAGTGAATTCTATTTATGATACGTTTTAATAATGGGAAACGGGGATTCACCCTAAAGTTAACCCAGTTAAGATTATGGAGTGACCTCAACCAGGGTGATTTGCAGAAAATCAAATCTGTTGCCAGTTGATTTAATAGGACTCCAGGTGTTTACTCCCAGGTAAGTTGCAAACTTAGCTACTCTACAAACAGATTCCTAGAGCCTTGAGTTTCTCTTAAACAGTAACAGAGTCGGAAGGGACCTTGGAGGTCATCTAGTCCAACCCCCTGCTCACGCAGGAGACCTGTACTAGGGATTCGAACCACCGAACCGCCGACCTTTCTGATGGACAAGCTCAGCGTCTTAGCCACTGGTCTATCGGCAATCTATGGAGATATTGTTTTTCTCTTCCTGGTTTCAAAACTTTATGAGGTCATCAAAATATAATATAAAATACAAAACCACAAAAGCAAATAATGAGAGAATAAGGGAGGGAAGAGGAAATAATACGAATTTATTCCTGATTCCTTTGGGCGCAGTAGATTAAGCTAATAACATAAAACCTCGGCTTTTTACTCTTATAGAATGGTATATGCTGGTAGTCCTCGACTTACGACCACAGTCGACCCCAACATTTATGTCGCTAAGTGAGATATTT